>NW_026057580.1:45198910-45344215 GCF_023721935.1 Panthera uncia
CCCCCCCCCATCAACCCTCAGTTTGTTCTCATTAAGGTATGTTTAGAAATAGGTTTTTTTCTCCACGTTTGCAAAAGAAAGTTATAGAAATTCAACTATAAGCTAGATTGCCAGATTAGTTACCCTTCCTTTTTTAACTTGAGGAATACCGTCGTCTGTGTTGTAGACTGACTTATTTCAGTTTTTGATGTAACACCTGAGGCTTTTTGTCTGATAGTATAGCACTGTATTAAATGAAGGGCCTATCTTGGGTTCCATATAATGACGGACTCTTTTGTGATAATAGGCATAAAACCATTGCTTAAAGACTAATTACTGATACACTGGGCATTTCCATTCCCACCACATATGGCTTCCAGAACCATTACTTTCCTGTTGCCCTCCTCTGGATGCACTGCATTTAACTAATACCTCGGTTCAAGGTGGCCTTAAGAATGGAATATTAACACATGTCCCTAAGTGTCTGGCTGGCACAATTACCTATCATGATCTTGTATTCTATAAGATTGTGATATTTATATTTATATTTATTAGCTGCTTCTCATTTTGGTTCATTCAAGACTATGTGGTAAGTCTGTGTATTTGCAGATGTGATCTGTCTGCCAGCAATGTCGTTATTCAAATAACTATTTTAAATCCTGAATGAGATAGATTACTGTGGTATTCCACTAGAGACCTGATCCCTTCAAATTAACAACAGTCATCAAGCAGCACTTTGGGGAAAGAGAATATCCATTCAGTCCACCTAACTTTAGTTAATTATTTTACTCTACCCCTCATTCACCACAGATTCCTTCAACTTTTCTAGAATGATATTATATATAAGGTGTTTTATTTTGCTTGGCAGATGTTGAAATCAAAGCACATTCCACAGCCTATGACCTTATTCTGTTCTAAAAAGACATATTTGTATGACATTGTATAGTCTTTTAGAATGTTTGGAAATTGTCTCCTTTGCTGTCTCATGAGATTTCAGGGCAAATTTCTTTACTAGTATAAATTTGAGGAAGCAGAAATGGTGGTTTTTGTAAGATCACAGTGCTGATACTAACTTCAAATCCAGATTTCTTGGTCCTAATCAGGTCCTAATAAGACCCTAATAAGATCAAAATTGAGTAACAATCTGTGAATCCTGTTGATAGCTTTTTCTTATGCAAAGTCTTAGATCGTGATGCATTTGTTTTTTATTTATATATCTAAGAGGCCTCCATATGATAAATGACATTAATCTCATAGTGAAATATCTTTTAAGTGATTTTTCAAATAATTTATTAAGGTTATCTTTTCTTATTTTTTGTCATTTGAGATAAAAATACATTTTCATTTTTTTTTAATTTTTTTTAACGTTTATTTATTTTTGAGACAGAGAGAGACAGAGCATGAACAGGGGAGGGGCAGAGAGAGAGGGAGACACAGAATCTGAAACAGGCTCCAGGCTCTGAGCTGTCAGCACAGAGCCCGACGCGGGGCTCGAACTCACGGACCATGAGATCATAACCTGAGCCGAAGTCGGACGCTTAACCGACCAAGCCACCCAGGCGCCCCTACATTTTCATTTTTATAGTCCTGTTGTTATACTTTTAGTTTTCTGGTAGAGCATTCTTCTTTAGGATTCACTCCTAGTTAGTTCATAACTGTGGCTTTGTTATGTCCCATCTTTGAGACTTCTTTTGTTTATCTGAATATTAATTATGTTCTGTAGAGTTGCATAGGAAGAGATGGCAACTGAGTGAGTAAGGCCTGGACTCAGGGCTCATGATCAGCCTCATCCCCCAAAATATGGCTGTTTGATATCTTGTGCTTGCACTTAAGTTGGATTTAAAAAGAAGCTTCTATGGCTGGAAAGAATCTTGAAACCTCTACACTAGTTTGTCTCAAAGATGCCTCCCCTCTCTGATTTTATATTACTGTGACTTTCTTTTAAAGTTTTTAATGTTTATTTATTTTTGAGAGAGAGAGAGAGAAAGCAGGGGAAAGGCAGAGAGAGAGGGAGACACAGAATCTGAAGCAGGATCCAGGCCTCGAGCTGTCAGCACAGAGCCCGATATGGGGCTCGAACCTACAAACTGTGAGATCATGACCTGAGCCGAAGTTGGTCGCTCAACCAACTGAGCCACCCAGGTGCCCCATATTACTGTGACTTTTTAAAAAAAATTTTTTTTAATGTTTATTTTATTTTTGAGAGAGAGAGAGCATGATCAGGGGAGGGACAGAGAGAGAAGGAGACACAGAATCTGAAACAGGCTCCAGGCTTTGAGCTGTCAGCACAAAGCCTGACACAGGGCTCGAACTCATGAACCACGAGTGAGATCATGACCTGAGCCGAAGTCGGACGCTTAACCAGCTGAGCCACCCAGGCGCCCCAACTGTGACTTTTGATGTGAGACCTACAGGATTCACCAGAGACGAAACATTAAATTTGTTTTCCTGCACAGTTTGAGGAATAGAAATGTAATTGTTGCAGTGATTTGCAACAGGCCTTTTAGCAGCAGGCCTCTTTTTTTTCCAAACTGATCCTTCCAGATACCAACAGCACAGTCCTGTTGTGGGAGGGAAATACAGAATGCTTTACAGAATCTCTAGAGTTCTTCCACATCTCTGAGTTCTCAACTAAAAATCACAGTTTTAGTGGGCTTTTAAAATGCAGTGTTGCTGCATGCTGACAGGATTGATTTCAGTGAGATTGTGGAGTGACTGGAACCCTCAGACATTTCTGGTATTAAATATAAATTGGTACAACCACTTTGGGAAATTGTTAAGCAGCAGCTAGTAAAGCCAGATCTACACACACCTTGTATACTTGCAAAAATGCGGATATATGTTCTTTAAGAATGTGCAGGTACATATACAAGAATATATATAACAGTGCTATTTATGTATAATAGCCCAAGACTGCAAACAACCCAAATGTCCAGCAACAGAATGTATAAACTCTCATATTTGTACAATGTAGTATAAATACAAACTACTGATGCATTCAACAGCATGGGTAATAGTTCAGAAGCCTCAAGGTTTGATTTATTGCTTACTATCAATCATACTTACTTGACATAATGCCAAACAAAAAAAGCCTCAGACCAAAAGAGAACATATCTTGTGATTCCATTTTTATAAAGGTCAAATACAGGCAAAAACTAAGGGTGCTAAAAGTCAGAATAATGATTACCCTGGGGGGAGGGGTGGTGCTGGCTACAAGGTAAGTTTTTGTACATCCATGATTTGTGTCCTTTTATAGTATTTTAATAAGAATTTTACTAAAAAGAAGAAAAAAAATAAATGCTATCTAGATGAACCGTAGCTGTTTTGTTTTTCTTTGTGAAGGCATGCTTCCCAAGAGCCAAGTGGCAGATACACTTGCCAAAGAAGGTTGTAGTTCTCCAAGGTACGGATTCTTGTTGTACTTTTTAAAAGCTAAATTACTTCTACACCAAAATAGACACATTAAAAAAAAATAAACAGCTCTGAGTTTGAGTTCATGCTTACTGTGTTAATCATGGTTCTTTGACATAAGAACTGCAGTGCTCATTTATCAGGCATTGTGGGAGAATGGGCTGTTTTCTGTATGTGTGAATTTTTAGTATAACTAAAGTTTGATCCATTTTAAACACTTATGTGTAAATATTTGTGTTTAAAAATTTTTAAGTTAAAAAATTTCAAAAATATTTTTGACTTTAAAAACTATTTGAAAATATTTTTCTGATTATAAAATATACATTCATGGTGGAAAACTTGGAAAATCTAGAGAAATAGAAAAGAAAGTGATAAAATCAGTTGTAATCTATCAACTCTGGATATATACTTAATATTTGGTCTTTTCCACCCAGCTTGATTCATATAATACCTATTTCCATATTATTCTATTTTGATAATACTGGCATTGCAATGTATTTTATGAGCAGTATTCCTGTGTCATATTCTGCAAAAGCCATTTTTTTGTCTGCCTTCCATCATATGACCATACCATAATTTATTCAACTACATTGTTTTTCATATATTTAGTTTTTTTTACTGGTTTTTATGGAAATCCTTCAAAATGTATTGAATGGCAACTGTCTTAGTAAATTACGTGATCTCTATATATTTTTGTTAATGTTAACATTTCAAATGCCCTCAGGGTTATATGTATTCTTTGTAATTTTTTTCTCTTCCTTTCTCCCCACTGCCAGTCTATAATATAATAGCATCCTGCTATATTTGTTAGATTTATTAAAGTATTTCATATGCAATTTTAACTTACGGGCATAAGGAAATCTCCTCTAGGATTTACCCCAGGGTGTCCTTATATTTATAATAAGTGCAAAAACAGTATCAGTTTAATGAACATCTATTACAAAATGGAAGACTTGGTTTTACCTTAACTTTTACTGTTGAACCATTAAAAGACCTTGATGAATTATTAATCTTGATAATAATATATTTGTGATAGGGAGGAGTGAAGGTAATAAGCATGTAGATTTTGTCATGCTTCTTAAGAAAGTATGTTGTGTTACTGCTCTTATGTAAAAGATTTTAATATAATGTGTAACCTTTCTAAAAAGTATCTTTTCAAGGATATTGTTTGTTTCAATCCAAGTTGGAACAATTACCCCCTAATTGTAAGGCCTACCCCCATTATTTAGAACAAAGTTTACCTAGAGAAATATATTTTTCACTATAGATTTTAAGCTGCATATTTAAAATCATATACTTATGTTGTCATATTGCATATTTTTAAGCCATATATTTTTTAAATCACATATTTAATGACTTAATATGTGTTACTGTACAATTATTGATATAATTATTCATTCTTTTAATATTTTATAGCTATGACTGGTTCCAGACAGACTCTTCAGTGACTATTGTAATATATACTAAGCAGAAGGTAAACAATGTCTTTAAAATCAGAAAAAAAGTGAAGTCTTAATAAATGCCAGCTATTTTCTAAGCACTCTTTTTATATTATTAACTTATTTACTCACGGTAACTCCATGGAGTAGATCCTTTTGTTATCCCTGTTTTATACATGGGGAAAACAGAAAGATTAAGTAATTTACCCAATGTCACACAGTAAATGGCAGATCTAGCAGTTTGAACCCAGGCAGCCTGGCTCCAGAGTATATACTCTTAACAGCCATGCTATAGCGTCTTAAAAAAAGCTAGACTACAAAGTATTTTATGTATTTTCCACGCACACACGCATTTGTGTGTGTGTGTGTGTGTGTGTGTGTGTGTGTGTGTGTGTGTGTGTAAGCGTGGATAACAAAAGTGAGAATCCCAGTTAACTTCATTGTAAGAACTAATTTCTTGTGCATAAATTGGAATTTGAAGGACAGTAGAGACTATGATACTTGGTTTAGTATGCTTAAAACACTAATGGGATTCAGACACCCTCTTGAAACTAAAATTAAGGGGTTAATTGATTTACTAAGTACGTATTGAATTTCTGCTTTATTTGCAGCACTATTTTAGAATTCAGGGATCTAATGATGGGCTAGATATGTACATACTTGGCTTTCATGGGGCTTGCATCTGAGAAATCAGATCAATACACAGACAACTTACAACATCTGCAAACACATCCTTCAGCAACTGGCAAGGTTCTCACACTGGAGGAACCATGTAAATTTAAAGACAAGTTCTGGCAGCTAGGGATTTCTGAGAATGCATGCTACTTCTGCAGTAGCAGAACCACAGATGAGCTGTGAGTTCCTCTGACTGTTGCAGCATGATGTGACAACAGGAGTGATGGTAATCTGCTTGATACAGCCAAGAGGACCAGAGGCACTGCCAGAACCGCTTCCACTCTTTCTCTGTATTGTCTCCTCATCACACAGTCCAAAACCAAGAGGCCATGGCCTAAGGAGGTTGGGGTCTGCTCCCATTGGTAATGTCAGTGAGGCACAGAGGATGAATGATTAAGGGAAGGGGGAATATTTCTATGTGGAATAATGCATGCATTATACAGTATACATGATAGGTGTCACAATAACTTGTACCAAGGCTATGTAGAAATTAGAGCTGTCTAGAAAGCTGAAGTCAAGAGGTTGTGTAATTTGCACAGCATCATGTAGTAGTAAAAAGATTAAAATGAAGATACATATCTTGATTTCTGGTCTGATTCTAATTTTTTCCAGAGTATTTATTCAATAAATATCTACTGAGCACTTACTAGGTGCCAGGCAATATTCTTGACAGTCTCATACATTCAGAGCTTAGAGATGAGTGGGTGAGATAGATATTAAGCAGAAACAAATATATAATTAAAATTGCAATATGTGCTTTGAAGGAGAACTAGGTTGTATGAGAGAGAAAAAACAGGAGTAGTATTTATTCACCTTGTGGGTTCTATAAAGAAATGCCTTATGGGGGTGCCTGGGTGGCTCAGTTGGTTAAGTGTCCAACTCTTGATCTCAGCTCAGGTCATGATCTCACAGTTTTGTGAGTTAGAGGTCTGGACTGACAGTGTGGAGCAAAAAGATAGATAGATAGATAGATAGATAGATAGATAGATAGATAGATAGATAAAGCCATATGAACATCCACTGATCATCTTAAAAGTATAGTAGTTATAGAAATTTGGGGCAAATTTTACTTTTTAATCTTTCTCTTTCTGCTTTCTGTTTAAGGATATTAATCTAGACTCAGTAATAGTTGATCATCAGGATGATTCCTTTAGAGCAGAAATACTTATCAAGGATTATTCATATATTATACACGTTGGTAAGTACTTTATTCTTTATTAATGGAAACAACTCCAGTTTCCCTTAATTCTGGCAATAAACTTGGTCTACACTCTAGGTAGCAAAAATATTTTATCTGATGTTGTCATTTTGTTTTGTCATTTTTGATTTATCTTTTTTCTATTTTTTCTTTACACTAATAACAGTGCAGGCAAATGGCAGCCTGACCTCACCTTTCCCAAGTTTAAACAATTCAGTGCAATCAAAGCCAGTAATGATATGAAATATTTGTTGCCCTGGCTTTGTTAAATGTCTTTTACTTGATATCTGCAAACAAATCTCTGGAGACCTGTCCCATGCTCCTAGAACAGCCATCACTAAGTGCTCATTTCATTGGCCTGGTTTTTTTGCCAGCTCCACCATGGGAAGTGCAAGGTGGCACCAAAACAGCGTGGACTGTAAAGTTGTATTGTATCCCTCAGCTGCCTGTTCCTTCATAACCTGTTCCTTCATAACGTACAGTTCACTCTGTCTGCTTTGAGAAATTAAAGATCAAAAGAAAGAAACCAGAACTAAAATCTAGAACCAAAGATGCCAGATTTAAAAAAAAAATTTTTTTTAAACATTTATTTATTTTTTGAGAGACAGAGAGAGACAAAGGGTGAGCAGGGAAGGGTGGAGAGAGAGGGAATCACAGATTCCAAAGCAGGCTCTGGGCTCTGAGCTGTCAGCACAGAGGCTGATGTGGGGCTCAAACCCACCAACCATGAGATCATGACCTGGGCCAAAGTCAGACACTTAACAGTTTGAGCCACCCAGGCACCCCAAAGATGCCAGATTCTTAATCCACATTTCACCCATAATGACTCTAGGATTTCACCCTTTTCTGCTCCAGTGAAGGCGATATTGTTCTAGTTAGAAAAGAAACAAACAACAACAATAAGAAAATTATGCTTTAAGCAGTCATTCTTTTTAAAAAAAATTTTTTTAAATGTTTTTATTTATTTTTGAGACAGAGACAGAGCATGAGCAGGGGAGGGGCAGAGAGAGGGGGAGACAGAATCTGAAACAGGCTCTAGGCTCTGAGCTGTCAGCACAGAGCCCAACGCAGGGCTCGAACTCAGAGTGTGAGATCATGATCTGAGCTGAAGTCAGACGCTTAACCACCTGAGCCACCCAGGCGCCCCTTAAGCAGTCATTCTTATATGAAGAACATCATTTACTTTTGCAAAACAGGGACTGATTCTCCAGACCTTGGGTGACTCGGGATTCTGTTTGCTGCCTTACTGTATTTTTTTTTCCTGACTCTTTCCTTTTTTTAATTTTAGTTTTTGGTTTTTTTTAATTTACATCCAAATTAGTTAGCATATAGTGCAACAATGATTTCAGGAGTAGATTCTTTAGTGCCCCTTACTCATTTAGCCCATCCCCCCTCCCACAACCCCTCCAGTAACCCTCAGTTTGTTCTCCATATTTATGAGTCTCTTCTGTTTTGTCCCCCTCCCTGTTTTTATATTATTTTTGTTTCCCTTCCCTTATGTTCATCTGTTTTGTCCCTTAAAGTCCTCATATGAGTGAAGTCATATGATATTTGTCTTTTCTCTGACTAATTTCACTTAGCATAATACCCTCCAGTTCCATCCACATAGTTGCAAATGGCAAGTTTTCATACTTTTGATTGCCGGGTAATACTCCATTGTATTTATATACCACATCTTTTTTATCCATTCATCCATCGATGGACATTTGGGCTCTCTCCATACTTTGGCTATTGTGCATAGTGCTGCTATAAACATGGGGGTGCATGTGTCCCTTCGAAACAGCACACCTGTATCCCTTGAATAAATACCTAGTAGTGCAATTGCCAGGTTGTAGGGTAGTTTTATTTTTAGTTTTTTGAGGAACCTCCATACTGTTTTCCAGCATGGCTGCACCAGCTTACATTCCCACCAACAATGCAAAAGAGATCCTCTTTCTCCGCATCCTCGCCAACATCTGTTGTTGCCTGAGTTGTTAATGTGAGCCGTTCTGACAGGTGTCAGGTGGTATCTCATTGTGGTTTTGATTTGTATTTCCCTGATGATGAGTGATGTGGAGCATTTTTTCCTGTGTCGGTTGGCCATGTGGATGTCTTCTTTGGAGAAGTGTCTATTCATGTCTTTTGCCCCTTTCTTCACTGGATTATTTGTTTTTTGGGTGTTGAGTTTGATAAATTCTTTATAGATTTTGGACACTAACCCTTTATCTGATATGTCGCTTGCAAATAGCTTCTCCCATTCTGTCGGTTGCCTTTTAGTTCTGCCAATTGTTTCCTTCGCTGTGCAGAAGCTTTTTATTTTGATGAGGTTGCAGTATTCACTCTTTTACTGTATTAATGAAATACCTTCAGTCCTGAATTTGATCAGAGTAGAAAAATGTTTTTTCTTTCCTATTTTCTCCATTCGGTAGGTTAATCAGACTGGAACCTTAAACTTTTCTTCTAGAAATAACCTGCCCTATTTTTTCTTAGCATGAGACCTAATGTATATTGCCTCTTGGGGAAGAATTTTAAACAAACACTCTGGTGTCTAGAAAAGTATACACTACTCATTAGCACTGCATGATTTTTCTTTAAGTAAAACCTCCTTGCCACCATCTATTATGTTTCAAATACTTTATGGCTAATTTTGTTCACACTGTAGCTAACAATATTGTAGCACACAATACAAAAGAAAAAAAAATTCCACAGTCAAAAATAGTCACATTTTTTACTCCAAAATATTGCAAAAAAAATACTTTTGGATGCTGATATTGGATTGGAAGGACTAATGCAGAATTGTAAGTTCCAGATAGCCTTGTTAACACAGTGAAGTTTGAAGCAGATGTCTGTGAAAATATTTCTTCCATCTCCTCCTTCTGGAACATAATTTCCATAAGGGCAGTGGTTTTTCTTTCATTAACTGTTGTATCCATAAAGCCTAGAAAGTAATACATACTCAGTAATTTTCTTTCAATAACTGAATGAATATTCAACCTCAGAGAACAATGAGAAAGGAAGAACTAAGCCAGACCCAAGCCAGGCCCATATACACACCCATGCTTGTGCTCACACTGAGAGCACGCACGCTTCAGGTGCTGCACACCTTCCCACTGTCCTCCTGTCTTGGTCTGTAGGGACGGCAGTCTGGGACCATACTTTGGACTAGTGTGGGTTACCTACTTGTTGGCAATTGAGTATTTTCTCTTCAATAGGGAGAGAAATTGAGAAGTTGAAAAAATGTATTTATATTTAAATACTTTGACATTTTGGTTGTGCAGTTTCTTTCTCCTGGCTCTCAATGTTTGACTTACCTTGAGAGATTTGAAACAGTGTATAAAAGAACCATTTAAATGATCTTACATGGTGTTCATAGACTGTGTGAATTGAAGTTGGATTTTAACTAACATATTTTTCTTTCCTAGAACTAAGCCATGAAATTGAAGAAGATTTTTCTGGTAAGCTACCAAAAAATAATTACATGTATGCATGCACACATACACACACACACACACACACACACACACGCACACAGGGGAGAGAGAGAGGGAAAGGAGGAGAAAAATCAGCATTTGTCTTATTCTTCATATGTATATTTTCATATTACAAAACAAAGATGTGACATTTTCTTTATAAACAAATATGTTAATGTTTATAAATATATTCTCCCAGGTTTTTTCTCCCTCTTTAATTTCCCCTTATTCCTTTCATCTCTCTACCCTTTCCTTTTTCTCTCCTTAGAAAAAAAATTCCTGTCTTCTTTCCATTCTTCCTTCCTTCCTTATCTCCACCCCACTCCTGACATGCAGCCTGTTAAATATACTAGACCAGACAAATTTTTCTTAGGTGTATATATTTAAATATGTAATGTTAACAGAGCTTATTAAATTATGAATTTTTCTGCATATAAAAGTGCAATGTGGATTTTACAAAGCTGTTAATAACATAAGATTCATAGAATGGTGGTTTTTTGGGTTTTTGTCTTTTGCTTTTAGCTTTATTGAGGTATAAATGACAAAATTATAATATATTTAATTGCATGATGATTTGATATATGTATACATTGTAAGAGAATTCCAAAAATCGAGTTAACACATCCATCACCTCACATATTTACTGTTTGTGTGTAGGTGAGAACACTTAAGTTCCACTGTCTTAGCAAATTGGAATTGAACAGTATTATCAACTGTAGTTACCATAATTATACATTAGATCTTCAGACCTTATTCATATCTTAACTGAAAGTTTGTATGCTTTTGTCATCTTCTCCCCACACCCTACCCTTAGCCACTGGCAACCACCATTCTACTCTCTGCTTATAGGAGTACATGACCTTTTCTTTTTTCTTTCTTTTTTTTTTTTTTTAAGACTCTACATATAAGTGATACCATGCAGCATTTGTCTTCTCTGTCTGGCTTATTTCATTTAGCATAATGCCTCCAAGTTCATCCGTTTTGTTGCAAATGGAAGGATTTTCTTTTTTTTTTTTTTTTAAGGCTGAATACTTCATTAGAGATATGTACACATATATCTGTAAATATATATACTTTTTTAAATATTAGTCCTTTCCTGTTTTAAAGTACTGTCAGAGTACCCTATACTGGTCCTGTGCCTTCTTTTTTTCCATATAACATAGTAAACTCTGTAAATTGTATAAAGTCAAGGACCATGTTCCCGTATTTGTTAAGCTTCAAATCAATGAATGTTCATTGAAATGAATGTATTTGACTAATCTATCTTAAAAAGTTATTGTTAAATTGCTATTGAATTATGTGTTTACAGTGAAAAAGAATAGAATGTTTCTAAACACAAAATGAAATATACTTTAGGTCTTCAAAAGCATATTCAATTCATAAAATTTTATCAATATGTAAAGTCTGTATCTCATTATTATACCCATATATTCTGCACTATCTTAAAAAGTCAAAAATAAAAAGATAATGTAAAGGGGTTTTAATTATTTAAGATTCATATGCGCTTTTTAGTGATTCATGAGGCTTTTTCTGTGTTTACTAGGCTCAGTATTGATCTACTGAATTTAATCATAAGAACCTCTCAAATCTCAATTGAGAAATGTTAAGAGTATAAATAAATTAAATTTGCTCTTATGAGTCCATTCAATGACTAATTTATATGTCAGCCAGCCCCTTCCTTTTTTGTTTTGGTTTTTAGCTATGTGTTAATTACTTGCCATGTCTATATTTGAGCTTATATGAGAACTGTCAATACGTATTAGTTTGGCCCTTGATAAATCAGTTTGAAAGAAGTTAACTTGAATCATAAAGTAAATTAAACTGGATTTAACATCACTTAAGGCATAAACAATTTTGATATGTGTACAAAGTCTTACTAATGATCCCTGTTATTCCTATCAGATCAGGACATTTGTATTGTTTGAGAAAGATTCATTTTAGAATAATGTATTATATTTAGTTTCAATGAATACAAATGGAATTTATCTTTTCAGTGCGGGTTGTTGAGAATGTGGGAAAAATAGAAATTGTCCTAAAGAAAAAAGAGAATGCTTCTTGGAAACGTCTTGGTCACCCCCTCGAGAATCATAATTCGCTTATTCTAAAGAAAGATACAGGTATGCTGTGCTGTTATTTTGAGTCCTGTGTTCATGAAAATATTTTGTCAGTAGTACAACTGTACCAGAATTTGGAAGGCCATTTTGAGATGAACCTTTAAGAAGTTGAGAAAGAACATAGTGTCTTTTTTACTCCTTTTTTTAAAAAAAATTTTTTAGTGTTTATTTATTTAAGAGAGAGAAAGAGACAGAGTGCAAGCAGGGGAGGGACAAAGAGAGAATGAGACACAGAATGCAAAGCAGGCTCCAGGCTCCGAGCTGTCAGCACAGAGCCTGACATGGGGCTCGAACTCATGAACCCCAGGATCATGACCTGAGCCGACACTGGCTGTTTAACCAACTGAGCCACCCAGGCGCCTCTCCTCTTTGTTTTCTTTTTTTGAGGTATAATTGACATATAACATATACTAGTTTCTGGTGTGTAATGTAATGATTCGATATTTGTATACACTATGAAATGATCATCACAGTAAGTCTAGTTAACATCTGTCACCGACAGATTTTTTTCTTGTGATGAGCTCTTTTAAGAGCTACTGACTTAGCAACTTTGAAATATTCATTACTGTACTATTAGTCACCATGTAGTAAATTATATCCCCATGATTTATTTACCTTTTAACCCATTCTCCCATTTTTCCCAACCCTGACCCCTGCCTCTGACAGCCACTAATTTGTTTTCTGTATCAGTGAGCTTGAGTTTATTTGTTTTGTTTTGATTTTTAGATTCCACATATAAAAGAAATCATACATGTTTGTCTTTGTCTGACTTATTTCACTTAGCATAATATCCTTAGGGTCCATCCATATTGTCCAAATGACAAGCTGACAAGGCTTTATTCTTTTTTAAAACAGCTGGATGGTATACCATTGTGTGTGTGTATATATATGTATGTGTGTGGTATGTATGTATGTATATAAATATATATACCACATCTTCTTTATCCATTCATCTATCAGTGGACACTTAACTTGTTTCCATATCTTGGCTATGGGGAGGTGCATGTATCTTTTTATATTAATATTTTATATTATATTTTTGTTTTCTTCAGATAAATACTTAGAAGTGGAATACTGGATCATATGGTAGTTGTATTTTTAATTTTTTGACAAACTCCATTCTGTTTCCCATAGTGGCTGCACCAATTCAGATTCCCACCAACAGTGCACAAGGGTACCCTTATGCAACTCTTGTTTTGTGTTTTTGAGAATGTCAGTTCTCAGAGGTGTGAGGTGACAGCTCATTGTGGTTTTGATTTGCATTTCCCTGGTGATTGGTGATGCTGAGTACCTTTTTATGCACCTGTTGACCATTTGTATGTCTTCTTTGGAAAATGTCTCTTTAGGTTCCCTGAATTTTATTTTTAGGTTTTAATCTATTTTTTAATCAGATTGTGTTTTTGCCATTGAGTTGCATGAGTTCTTTATATATTTTGGATCTTAACCCTTTATCACATATATGATTTGCAAATATTGTCTCCCATTCAGCAGGTTGCCTTTTCATTTTGTTGGTGGTTTTCTATTATTGTAGAAGCTTTTTATTTTAAAAGTTTATTTTATTTATTTTTGAGAGAGCGAGCAAGCAGAGAGGAGGGGCAGAGAGAGGGGACAGAGGATCCAGAGCAGGCCTACACTGTCAGCACAGAGCCCGATGTGGGGCTCAAACTCACAAATTGCAAGACCGTGACCTGAGCCAAAGTCAGATGCTTAACTGACTTAACCCAGGGGCCCCTTGTAGAAGCTTTTTAGTTTGATGTAGTGTCTAACTTTAATTTTGCTTTTGTTGCCTTTGATGTCAGCTCCAAAAAATCATTGCCAGGATCGCAAGTAGCTTACCATCTGGTTTCTTCTTCTTCTTGTTACAGGTCTTACATTCAAGTCTTTAATCTACTTTAGTTTTCGTATATGTTATAAGATACTAGTCTAGTTTCATTATTTCGTATATGGCTGTCCAGTTTTCCCAGCACCATTTACCTAAAGGGACTGTCCTTTCCCCATTGTGTATATTCTTGCCTCCTTTGTCATAAATTAATTTACATATATGTGTAGGTTTATTTCTGGGCTCTCTATAATTTTCCATTGATTTATATGTCTGTTTTTATGACTACCATATTGTTTTGTTTACCATAGTTTTGTAGAATAGTGAAAAAGGGGAGTATGGTACCTCTAGCTTTCTTTCTTAAGATTTAAGATTTCTTAAGATTGCTTTGGCTATTTGAGTTTTTTTGTGTGATTTCATACAAATTTTAGGATTATTTGTTCTAGGTCTGTGAAACATGCTATTGGTATTTTGACAGTGATTACACTGAATGTGTAGATTGTTTGGGGGAGTATGGACATTTTAACAATTTTTGTGGATTCTTCCAATTCATGAGCATAGTATCTCCTTCCATTTGTGTCATCTTCAGTTTTTACCATCTATATCTTATACTTTTCAGACTACAGGTCTTTTACCATCTTGGTTAAATTCCTAGGTTTTATTCTTTGTGATGCAATTTTAAATGAGATTGTTTTCTCAGTTTCTCTTTCTGATAGTTCATTATTAGTGTACAGAAATGCAACATATTTTTTTTTGTATATTGATTTCGTATCCTGTAACATCAATTATTATTTCTAACAGTTTTTTGGTAGAATCTTTAGGGTTTTTTTTAAATATGTAATATGTCATCTACAAATAGTGACAGTTTTACTTCTTCATTTCTAATTTGGGTATTTTTTATTTCTTTTTCTTGCTCTGGCTGGGACTTCCAATATTATGTTGAATAAAAGTGGGAGAGTCAGCATCCTTCTCTTGTTCCTGACCAGCTTTTTACCATTGAATATGATTTTAGCTGTGAGCTTGTCATTAGCAGCCTTTATTAATGTTGAGGTGTGTTCCCTCTCTACCCACTTTGTTAAAAGTTTTTATTATAAATGAGTGTTAAATTTTGTGAAATGCTTTTTCTGCATCTGTTGAGATAATCATATGGTTTCTGTCTTCCATTTATTAATGTAGTGTATCACATTGATTGGTTTGTGGATGATGAACCATTCTCGTATCCCTAGAATAAATCCTTCTTTACCACGGTGTATAATCATTTTAATGTATTGTTGAGATCAGTTTGTTAATATTTTGTTGAGGATTTTTACATTTATGTTCATCATGGTATTGGTTCTGTAATTTTCATCTCTTCTGGTGTCCTTGTCTCGTATTAGGGTAATACTAGCCTTGTAAAATGAGTTTAAGAAGCATTCCTTCCTTTTCTTTTTTTGGGAAGGATTGGTATTAATTTTTCTTTGAATGTTTGGTATTATTCACCAGTGAAGATATCTGTCCTGGACTTTGTTTGTTGGCAGGTTTTTAAATTACTGATTCAGTCCTTACTAGTAATTGGTTCATTCAGAATTTCTATTTTTTCATGATTAGGTCCTAAAAGATTGTATGTTTCTAGGAATTTAAATACATCCCATAGGTTGTCCAATTTGTTGGTGTATAATTCTTCATAGAATTCTTTTATGATCTTTTACATTTCTGTGGTACCAGTTGTAATATCATCTCTTTTTTTCTGATTTTATTTGAGCCCTAATTTTTTTTTTTAAGTCTAGCTAATGGTTATCCAATTTTACTTATCTTTTTAAAGAACCAATTCTTAGTTTCATTGATCTCTTTTATTGTGTTTTTAGTCTCTGTTCCATGTATTTCTGTTCTGATATTTAATGTTTTTTTCCTTCTACTATCTTAGTGCTTCATTTATTCTTTTTGTTCTGGTTCCTTGATATATGAAGTTAGGTTGTTTTTTTGAGATTGTTTTCATTTATTGAGGTAGGCATTTGGTACTATGAAATTCCCTTTAGAAAACTGCTTTTGCTGTATCCCATATTTTGATATGTTGTATTTCCTTTTCATTTGTCTCAAAGTTTTTTTGATTTCTTCTTTTATTTGTTGACCCATTGATTGTTCAAGCATGCTGTTTCATCTCCACACATCTGTGAATTTTTCACTTTTGTTCTTGTAATTGATTTCTAGTTTCATACCATTATAGTTGGAGAAGGTGTTTGATATGATTTAAAATTTGTTCTGTGGCCTAACATATGTTCTGTGTGCACTTGAGAAGAATGCATATTCTATTGTTTTTGGGTGGAGTGTTCTGTATATATCTATTAAATCAGTTTGGCCTAATGTGTCATTTAAGGCCAGTGTCTCCTTATTGATTTCCTTTCCGGTGTAAGTGGCATATCGAAGTCCATTACTATTAATGTATTGTCAATTTCTCCCAATTAGGTCTGTTAATATTTGTTTTATATATTTAGATACTCTAACCTCTTTGGGTATATAATATTTACAAATGTTATATCCTCTTTTTGGATTGACCCCTTTATCATTATATAATGCTGTCTTTGTCTCTGATTACGGTCTTGGTTTTGAAGTCTATTTTGTGTGATAGAAGTATAGCCAACTCAGCTTTCTTTGGGTTTCCATTTGCATGGAAATTCCTTTTTTCATTCCTTTGCTTTCTATCTGTATGTGTCTATCTGAAGTGAGTCTCTTATAGGCAGCGTTTAGATGGATCCTGTTTTTTAATCCATTCAGCCGCTCTATGTCTTTTGACTGGAGAATTTAGTCTATTTACATTAAAATGATTATTGATAGGTATGTACTTTTTGCCATCTTGTTAATTGTTTTCTGATTGTTTTGTAGTTCCTTTCCTCTTGCTCTCTTCCGTTAGGATTTGATGACTTTTCTTAGTATTATATGTAGATTCCTTTTTTGTTATCTTTAGTGTTTACACTATAGGTTTTTGCTTTATGGTTACCATGAATGAGGCCTACATACAAAAATCCATATTTGTAATGGTCTATTTTAAATTGATAACAACTTAAGTTTGAATGCATTCTACAACTCTACATTTTTGATGTTACATTTAACAAGAACTTTTTTCTTGTGTAAACCTTAAGTCATTATTGAAGTTGCAGTTGTTTTTATCACTTTTGTCATTAACCTTCATACTAGCTTTATAAGTGATTAATCTACTACCTTTGTTATATATTTACCTTTACCGATGAAATTTATACTTTCATATATTTTCTTGCTACTAATTAGTGCCATTTCGTACCAGCTTAATGAAGTCTCTCTAACATTTCTTGTAAGGCTAGTTTAGTGATCATGAACTCCTTTGGCTCTTACTTGCTTGGAAAACTCTTTTTTTAATAGAGATTAAATTTTAGTCTCTACTATCTAATGTTTAGGCATTACAAAGTTATTAGGTAGTGATATCTGAATAGGGAAGCCTCCTTGTTCTTAGACTGTTGTTCAACCATTTACTCCTTCAGGTTCCTTTTTATGAAAGGTGCAAAAACAAGTTTAAGTTTATGCCTCATATGCACATCACCTTTTTTTTTTATATTAAAGACAACATGTTTATTGTTTTTCTGTTTATTTAAACCATTTTCTCAGTTTACTCCTAAAAGATGTAATTCGTTTCCTTCATTTCATTTCTTCATTCATTTCTATTTTTTGTTTATTTTTTAGGTTTTTAATCTTAGTATAACATATTTATAAAAAGAGAATGCATATTATAAGTGTTCCACTTAATGAATTTTCACATAATGACATCCTCTATATTTGTTTGTTTGTTTTAAGTTTATTATTTTGAGAGTGAGGGAGAGAGAAAGGATCCCAGGCAAGCTGTATGCTGACAGTGCAGAACCTGCCTGACATAGGGCTCAAACCCACGAGCTGTGAGATCGTGGCCTGAGTTGAAACCAAGAGGCAAATCGACTTGGCCACCCAGGTGCCCCGATCCAAGAGTTTTAAAATTTCACAATATGATATGCCTTAATGTGGGTCTGTTGTCATTTATCTTACTGGCTCTTTATCCTTTGTGTTATTTTTCATTATAGAAACTTAAGACCTACAGTTCTGGGAAATATTGATTTTTCTTGTCTTCATAGTCTGTTTTTTGCTGTCCAGAATAAGAAGTATTCTTATTTGAAGCCTTTTTAAATAAGTCTTCTAACTAGCTCATCTTTTCTCTCTTATTTTCAATATTGTCCTTTTGTTCTATATTTTGTTGGGTGATTTCTTTAGCTGTGTCTTTCTGTTCTTCTATTGACTTATTCATTTCTACTATCATATTTTTAACTTCTAAGAACCCTTTTCATTTCTGTTCCTTTGTTTTAGTATCATGTTCTTCACAGCCTCACTTATCTTTTTAAGAGTTACTGACAGAGTTTTAGAGTTTCCTTCTCCCTATTTAACCTGTGTCCCCAAAGTTTGTTTTAGTTTGTCTTTCATATTAGATGCTTTCTTTGAATGTCTTTTGATCCCTGACTATCTGCTCATATATCTGGGGGTGGAACTCTAAAAGCTGCTTAGAAACTTTGTGCATGTGGGTGAGACTTGTTAACAATAATATTACCTATATGGATGGGTCGCTTCCTTGGAAGAAGTTCGATGCCAGTATTTTGCAAAGTCTTAAGAGTAGACAGTGTCCTACTTTGCACTCAAAATTTCAAAAGTCTTATGGGGAAAGTGGGCTGGGTGTCTGTAAATTTAATTTCTTTTATTTGTTTGTTATCTAGTATACTATATTAATTTGCTAGGGTATTTGCATAGCAAAGTACCACAAACTGGGTGGCCTAACAAATTTTTCTCAGTCTAGACGCCAGAAGTCCAAGATCAAGGTGTTAGCAGAGTTGGTTTCTTCTGAGACTTCTTTTCTTTGCTCGTAGATGGCCATCCTCACATGGTCTTCCCTTCATGTGTCTGTGCCCCTCATTGCCTCTTTTTATAAGGACATCAGTCATACTGTATTAGGGATCACACACTAATGACCTCATTTTCACTTATTTAACCTTCTAAAATAACTTATCCCCAAATACAGCCACATTATGAGTTACAACTTCAACATAGGAAAATTGAGGGGGACACAGTTCAGCCTTGTAACATATACCCAATCCAGAGACCCTTTGTTTTACCCACTCTAGAGAGTAAACTTCTAATATTTTGCCAGAATAGGAGAGGGCCAATATGTGTCTATTATAAATAGGGCAGGACTTCATAAAGGGTGAGAGATGGGAGATTTCTTATAAGAACATCTGGAAGGTGGTTTCAGCTCCATCTTCAGTCTAATTCCAGAGATAATTGGTCCTGCCAATTCCTGAGCCTTTGGGGATTTTTTTTTTTTGTTGTTATAAATGAGTTGAGTCTGGGTTTCTTTACTTCTAGTTTAGGATTCAGCTTTATTGAGTCTGTTGAATCAATACTAGTTACTAGTTACTAGTTATCTCTTTACTTTGTCAGCTCCTAAAGTTTTGTTGCATTTTTTAATTTCCATTATTTCTGTCCTTGTAGTCTTATGCCTTACAAAACAAGCGAACAACCTCCTCTCCCCACAAAAAAAAAAAAAAAAGAAAAAAAAGAAAAAAAAAACTTCACTATTTTTTTTAGGGGAGTTAGGAGGAATTAACTGCATGTATTCACTGTAGCATCTTTAAATATTTAAAATTATTATAGGGGTGCCTGGGTGGCTCAGTTGGTTAAGCATCTGACTGTGGCTCAGGTCGCGATCTCGCAGTTCGTGAGTTCACGCCCCGCATTGGGCCCTGTGCTGACAGCTCAGAGCCTGGAGCCTGCTTTGGATTCTGTGTCTCCCTCTCTCTCTGCCCCTCCCCCATGCTGTCTGTCAAAAATAAATGAATATTTGAATTTTTTTTAATATTATAAATATTTAAAACTATAAAGATATATTTGTGGATAATATTTAATTTCAGTAAAGTATCAGTGTTATTTTGAGTATATGTTGTGACTAGAAGGCTGTTTTAGGCACAATGTGAATTATTTTCCCAAGTGGAAGAACATACACTGACATGAGATTGAAGAGTACTTTTTTATAAAGAGACAGACTAGCAATAGCCAGTTCTCTAATACAACCTGAACATATTCTGAGGTAACCCCAAGTGAACAGATGCTGATGAATTTGTGAATGACTCCCTGAAAGAAGCAAATTTCAAGCAGTGTTGTGAAAGTAACTCTCAAAAAAGTAATAAGAAACTATGAAGGGTTTTCCAGGAAGAGCTTCAGACTGTTCCTAGGTACTTATTGTGCTAGGTATTTTGCAGGTTGTAGAGAAAGAAAAATGTAGGCCATGAGTGAGGAAAAGTCAAATAGAATTCTTTTATTGTGGTATTAGGAAGGGAGAAAGAACATAGAGAAATAATAGTGTGATCTAGCAGATCAGAAGAAAATAGATAAAAGATAGTGATGATGAAAAGAGATACTATTAAAGTGAAATCTCTTGCCCTGAAATGATGTATCTAGTGATTGAAAAATCATGGCAAACCAGATAAAAGCCAAGCCCAAGAAATAAATGATGCTAGGAACTAAGAGTGACCTCTGTTTGGAAGTTGTTAGAATGAGTATCTCTCAGGTTTTCTCTATAATTTCCTGAGGCTTCCTAGAAACTCTTTTGTCTCTGCCATACATTTCTGCTTGAGTCATGAACCACCATAGTTAGCTTTAGCTTTCTTGTCTAAAATTGGAGCAGTGCATGTATTTTTCATTGAATTAAGTTTTTCACCTTGGAAAATGACTAAGAGTTTAGGGGATACTTTTATTTATTTGGCTGAATTAGCAAAGATAATTTCTCCTTCCTTTCCCCTCCTTAAATGGTGACAGGAATTGTAGATTATTTTATTCACTAGCAAAGTTGAATACTTATATCATCAAATTATTGTGATTAACTTGCTGTCAATAACATAAAATGTTTATAGTCCATCACGTGGTTCCTAGGTTTTCAGTTTGTTGAAATTATTGACTTTATGATACTAGCATGCTGGCTTCCTCTTACTGAAATGTCTTAACTAAAAGAATTGTTGTTTGAAATGATATGTAAGTTGAAGACTTAATGCAGTACCTTCTCATGTCAAATCTAGAATTTACTTATACAAAAGATTAAAATACAGCAAAGAACATAATTAGGGAAGAGAAAACTACTTAATTTTTGCCTTTAATCCAAATGTAATAGGTGATATTTTAAACTGTTTATCAGTGGGACTAGACTACCACTTATAAGTTGGATGCCTCCCACTTTTACCCCCAAGATGACAATTATGAGCAAATAGTTGTGTGTGTGTGTGTGTGTGTGTGTGTGTGTGTGTGTGTGTGTGTGATGGTGAGGAACTTGTTTGTCTGTCAAGGTTCAGAAACTGATAGGTAATTGGGTTACTGTTTCTATACCCAACCTAAAATTTTATTTTAATGCAGTTACCTTTACTGTGGGGACTTTGATCACCAAAGTTAGTATTTTTTTTTAAATTTTTTTTTAATGTTTATTTATTTTTGAGACAGAGAGAGACAGAGCATGAACGGGGGAGGGTCAGACAGAGAGGGAGACACAGAATCTGAAGCAGGCTCCAGGCTCTGAGCTGTCAGCACAGAGCCCGACGCGGGGCTCGAACTCACAGACCGTGAGATCATGACCTGAGTGAAGTCGGACGCTTAACCGACTGAGCCACCCAGGCGCCCCCAAAGTTAGTATTAAAGATTTGCCAACAAACAACTCAGTACATGAATATTGGGATACAAAATTGTAAAAAAGAATTTTTAAATTTTTGTCATAATTGTGATGTCAGTAGCCACTTATAAACCTTTATGTTAAATATATTTATTGAATCTGTAACTGTCTTTTTAATGTAAATTGAACTATGTGAAATTGCTGATACTCTATTTTTAACCTAGGAAACTTGACAGTTTTACGTGGCTTGACCTATACTTTCATAACAGCTTCTTTTTAAAAATTTTTAAATTTTATTATTAGTTTTTATTTTTTGAAAGAGAGCATGCGTGTGGGTTGTAGAGGGGCAGAGGGTGAGGGAGGAAGAGATTCTTAAGCAGGCTCCATGCCTGGTGTGGAGCCCGATGACACGGCTCAAACCCACAAACCATGAGATCGTGACCTGAGCTGAAAATCAAGAGTTGGATGCTAAGCCACCCAGGTGCACCTCATAATAGCTTCTTAACTACAAAAACCACACACACACACACACACACACACACACACACACACACTGAGGTACTGTCTGTACTCATAAATGTGCTTGTTGACATACTGTAAGCAATCATTTAATTGAGACTTTCTGTAGGCCCATGATTCTGCAGGCAAGCTGCTTGCTCTCTCAATGGAACAGACCTTCTTGAAGGTGTAGGAAGAACCACCTCCTCACTGCTCCCCAAATTTTGCCTGTACATCCATGTTTCTTTGCTGTCTAAAATAAGCATTCAAAAGTACTAGAAATGAAGAAATACTGAAAATAGCAAAGAAAAACTTCTTGTGCTTTGTTCTCTTAAATTATCTCCTCTACCCAGCAGGCATGAAGTTGTCCTATACTCAGTAACCATACAATGCTTTTTGCATCTTGCTGTCTTATTTTCATCTCTATCAAAATGGCCCAAACGTGAAATCTGAAGAAACACAGAATAGATGGGGCAGACTGTAACTGTGTAAGAAATTATTTACTGTGTTAAGAGATAAATGGAAGAAGTTTAAAACCTTAGAATTCAGGTGATTCAGGGACTTGAGTATACAGTGTTGGCTGCATTACTAGTTGTGGAATGAGAGAAGAAAGGTGATGGGTATAGAAGTGTTCCAGTTTAGTGCCAGTCTTGCTAAATGGTGTGTGGTCTAAGACTCCATTGAATCTAGTCTTGGAGAAAGAGCCACCTTTCTACTACTGTTCACTGTTACTGTTTAACTCCACAAAATCCTCACTTTGAAAGATTTAATTCTCATCAGTCTAAGGTAGTAAAACATCTTAGTATAACTTTAGGAATATTTTTTTTTAACAGCTAAGACAAAGAGGAATCTGTGTTTTATTGTCAGTTTGATATTACTAAATTACCAATTATGTATGAAAATTCTCAGTTTTTGAGCATTCTGCTTCATTGTGTTTTATCCCAGTATATGAAGAGACAGATGTATGCCCACAGATAACTGTCATCCTTAGCGTTGGAAGACAGGTTGTGAATGTATTCTTATTCATATATACAAGAATGGTTTGGGCGAGGATATTAAAACTGTACTACTAGAGATTACGTGCAAGTTTTATCAAAATTAGTGAAAAGCCTAAATAATTTTTTTAAAAACAACAAAATAAATGCAGTTATGTAACTCTTTTAAAAGTAATATAACTCAGGGCACCTGGGTGGTTCAGTTGGTTAAGTGTACGACTCTTGATTTTGGCTCAGGTCATGATCTCATGAGGCCGTGACATCAAGCCCCGTGCCTGCCTGGCATTCTCTCTCTCTCTTTCTCTTTCTCTTTCTCTTTCTCTTTCTCTTTCTCTTTCTCTTTCTCTATCTCTTTCTATTTTATAAATAGATAAGCTTAAAAAAGAAAATAAAAGTAGTATAACTCAAATTTGTTATTTCTTCAGTATAGGAAGATATTCTAATGACTTCATAAGTTTGAATTATTTTATCAGTAGTCAAAATGTTATACATTTGTACAGTGCTTGAAAATAGTTTATACTGAAGTGTTCTAAACATCATTCGTGCAGTCAGGTTCACTGCTTATCGAGGTTCACTGCTCGTCAAGGTTACTGTCTTGGCACAGATGGCTAGCAAGGCCCGTACAGTATGAACTGTGACAGATTCTAAGTGAAATGTCTGTTGGATTGAATGGCTGTAAGTTGTGGTTTTTTTCCTGTATGGACATATTTAGTACGTACATATATTTTTAAGTATTATAGATGTTAGTATGTTTTGGGTTGTTTTTTTCCCCCAAGACTACATTTTTAAGTATGTAGTCCCACTAACTGATTGCCCTATGTTGTTCAGGAAGATCTGGGAGGAATCGATGAGTAAAGATAGATAGCAAATTAGGAGGTAAGTAAATGACATTTAGGTGATTGACAGTAGTAATGAGTGCTAAGAAGAAGTATCATCGATCAAAACAGAAGAGAATGGGGATATTCAAAAAGAGATGTATGTGGGATGAATCTTGACTTGCTGAACTGATTCCTTAATTTGTACGTTATATAGTAGGAACTTGTAAAGGTAGAAGGATAATCTATAAATTTGTGCTTGTACTGACATAGTTAGAATGGGGAGGAAGGCACTAAAGAGCCATAAGCTAGTGTTGAACAGTGGTTCTCACACTTTTTGAACAAAGCTTATGAACTGGGGTAAGAAACTCATTAATAACTTCTTGCCTCTTTCCACATCTTCTCCAGCTGCTCTGTGACCTTGCACAAGCTATTTACCTTCTACAAGCCTCTGTTTCCAGTAGGGAAAATAAGAGTGGATAGGTGCTTTAAAAGTATGCTAAGTTGGAGTAGGAGTCGAAGACCAGATTGATGGCAGTGTGAACTCGTAAACCAGGGTTCTCTCTCTGCTCCTTCTCCCACTGAAGACTTCATCTGTGAAATTCTTTTCTTTAGAAGAACAGAAGAAACGTGTTTTTCATGTTTCTTTTCAACCAGAAGGAAAGAGTATGCCCAAATTATCATATTGGCCTTAGTATTTCAGTATTACCCTGAGTGATATCATATGTGTGTTATTAAAAGAAGTGAGGTGTTTGGGATGGAAATTTTTCTGTCTCATGCTTTTGTTTCACCATCTTATATTTACTTCAGTTTCTCATTTTCTTGTCTAATTATTTATGCTCACGAAGCCAAAAACCTGACACTTAAATGATGGCATTGTGCAGACTGAACTAGTCAGCACATCTGCTTCATAGTCTTTTTTCCTCCTATGTTTCAGGGCCATCTGTCTATGCTGTCTCTCTCTTCAGTATAATTAAAAGATAAAAGCTTCCTTAAATGTTTCTGAAATTTTTAGAATCTGGATGTTCTTTGAAATTATAGCAGACTTATAGGCAAGATGTTGAAATTATTTCGTTGGTGTTAAATAGCAAGAATACTCTATGAACTCTAACAAGAAGTGTCAGTAAATTACTGTAACCCAGGGTTTTGTTGTGTTTTAAATATAATCAAAGAGATGCATACTTCCTGTAGCACATCTTTTCTGGCAGACACTAGAGTTGGCATTGTCATCAGAGGATGAACCTTTTCATCCATCAGTAAAGTTTTCAGAAGGGCATGATTACATTTCATTATAAGATAGCACTAAGGCCCTTAGGCCTAGGCAAGACAGGCACTCGCCCTGGACTCCAGACTTGGAAAACTCCCCAGTGGCTCTCTTCCAGTCACACCCCTCCCATAGGATGAGAAGTGTGCAGGGCCAAGAAATGTCCACCTACTGTTCACCCTCTTTCCTTCAACACTGCACTCTGAGCATCTGGAACCCAGAATTCATGCTCACGTGTTCTCAGATCCAATTGCATTCAAGGAGTGGCCAAGGCTATTTATGAGGAAAGCAAGTAGATGAGCTTAAACATAGGGGATGTGTATCCACACCCACATAAAGCTCCACTCAGTGTCAGACAGGGTGGGGGGGGGGGTGAGAGGAGAAGGGGGGCAGGCCATAGCTAGTCAGTGGGGGTGCAGCTCTCATCCTCTGCCATCTTCCTGCATGGAACTCCGAGAAATTCAAGAATCCTGAATTTGAACCTCACCTGCTAGGACATTATTTAACAGTCATTCATGTGATTTATAACTTTTAAATGTTTAGACATATAGTACATGGATCTCTGATTGTATTCTCACTCTGAGTCCCAGAAAGGAAGGGACAAGGAGATCACTTGAACCTGCATTTCTCCTTGTGGGTAAGCCTATGTCCATTGATTCTTTGTCAGTTGAATACTGGATTAGGTGCTCTAGGATAACTTTACAGTGATTCCTTTAGCTGTAGTCTGGTCCAAGCTATGCCCTGGCACTAGAATGAGGTGACTCGAAGAGTGCCCCTTGGTTTTGGTGTGCAGTGCTATACTCGAAACTTATGTGCGTGCTGAGCTACCATGGAAGCAAGTGGAAAGATTTAGTGACTGGGGTCTTTAGGGCCCACAGGGACAAGGGAACACGAGAAATTGGATGATACTGTGGCCAAAATGATTTCTTAGGATTATAAGTGAATTTCAGTTTTCCTCACTATTGATTATTAGGTGTTGGGCCTTCACCCCCTAAAATCTTGAGTAAATCTGTACCTACTTAAATATTTTTAGGTGTAAAAAAAAAAAAAGGTGAGAGAATAATTAGGATAAGAAATTATCAGAGTTAATTCCTTTCCATCTCTGTAAATGCTGTTTTATAAGAGAGGAAATAACAAAACAAACCAGCATCATCAGTCTGTCTGGTGTACTATTTATGTCCAAAAAAGAATTTTGTAAGTGAAAATGTTAATGCTTCCAGAATTCCAATAACAAGTTCTTCTAACTTAAATGATATTAGTTTGTTTTATGTACAGATCATATTTCCTGAGCTTGGGATATTAATTTCAAATATTTTCAAAATTTATAGAAATACTTTGTTTCTTTTTATTTGTTTATACATTAGTACCACAAACTGGGAATTTTCATTTTTCTCTTAAATTAATTTTTTGAATAATGAAAACTTACACCCTTATATATAAGAGTTTTGCTGTAATCATTTCTTAACAGTTAAAATTATATAATTTATATACATATATACATAAACATAGAGAAATAGAATGTATATTTTTCCTGTGTTTATCAAAGAAATATTTCCAAATTATTTAATAGTACTGATATTGTTAAACCTTAAATACTTTGAATTTCAAAACCATTTGGTAAGAAAAGACTTTAGAATGTAGATTTGTTGATTATCAAATATTTTTCACATCTGTAATTTAATTATATAGCTGTGAATATAAGGCTTAAAAGATGAAATTATTAAAATGAATTTAAGAAGAAATAAATTAGGCTTTAATTTCTTAGAATGTAATGCTTTTAATATGTTACAATTACAGATATGAGGAAATAAGACTTAGTGAAGTCATTTTTCAAACTACAGAGGTATTTACAGTTTTAAAAATAGATATCTCAGAGAATAAAATGAAAAAATTTCCAACTTTCAGATATTCAAACTACTGATGAATATTTATTTATTTATTTATTGTTAATGTTTATTTTTGAGAGAGAGAGACAGAGTGTGAGTGGGGGAGGGGCAGAGAGAGAGGGAGACACAGAATCCGAAACAGGCTCCAGGCTCTGAGCTAGCTGTCAGCAGAGTCCATCATGGGGCTCAAACTTAACGAACCGTGAGATCATGACCAGAGCCGAAGTCAGACACTCAACCGACTGAGCCACCCAGGGGCCCCTGATGAATTTTTAAAGCATGTAGGCATTTTAGTGAAATTTGAGCTTTCCTAAGTATAGAAGCTGAATCTGTGCTTTCACTTAGTCTAGTGTTACTTTATTTAATTTATTTATCAATGAGAGAAAATGAATCACTTTCTAGGTTTATACTACAGAAAGTGCCGGTTAATTTCCAAGGAAGGCGTTACTCATGATACGAAGCTTTTCTGCCTGATGCTGCCACCAAGCACTCATCTTCAGGTGCCAGTTGGGCAACATGTTTACCTCAAGTTAACTATTACAGGTAAGGTAAATAAAGGTTTTGGGGAAACCGTTTCTTTCCTTATTAGCAGTTGCAAATCAGTACTAATCCTTTTAGGAAGTAACCATTTAGGTTATTAATAAATGCTTCTGGCAGCTGACTGATTAATAGCCAGGTTCTAGGTTCGTAGATGCAGCGTTCCTGCGTGTTGGAGCCGCAGCCCTGCTGTATCACTGTAGGGAGCGAAGAAACTGCCGGTCAGAGAGAGAGCTCCACCAGCACTGTTATTTATTACTGAGAACACTAAGGGAAAGAGGGGAGGGAGTGCCTAAGTGGTCCTTCAGGGAGACAGCCACTAGAAACACATCCCAGTATCTCTTAGTAACCACATATGGTTGTGTCATTTCGGAAGTTGAATGTGTAAAACTGAAAATGAGTGATGATTAGAAATGATTTCCTTACATGTGCTGCCAGTATAAGAAGTTCTATAAAGATAGTCCTTACTTGAATTCTTTCTCCTTCATTTTCATCCTAAAGTTACTTCATTTACTCATTTCAAACACCCTTCTTATCCTTCTAACATTTTCTTGGCCTTTTGAAGCTGCAGAAGGTCACATTCTCATGTCAGTTAGTCTTCCCTGCAGTCAGTCTAGCAGACTGCCAGCCGGGGGTTGGTAGGTACAGTAGGTTCCCACAGCACTATTAAGTTTCCCTCCTCACCATCACCAGTGCCAGGCTGTCAGTCAGTAGCTGCTGTCTTCCCAGTGTGGTCATTGTCGATGTATTATAATTTTACGGGTGGATCAATTTTTAGATGTCAAGGAGCCATGTATAAAATTTTGGTCTTAAAAATGTGTGGGGGCTCCTCTTTCTTTGGAATTTGGCTAGCTAAAATATAACACAAATTCTTATTAGATTCGTGTTTTTTAATAGTATATTGTTGGAAGTAGTTGGATTAACATTTTTTCTTTCAGTTGCCAAAGCAATATATATTAAAAAATTAAAACAGCTCACAATGTATAAAGTAAAAAGTGAAATTCTTCCCTTTCTTAACCCAATAATCCCAATGGCCATCTGTAACCATTGTTAAAAATTTGGTGCATAATTAAAATTGTTATGTAAGTACCTTCTTACACCTCTGTGTAAACTTTTGATGTCTTTTTTTTTTTTTTGTGGCCCATTACAAAGTTTATATGCTGATGGAATAGATGGATGTCTACATTTATTACCATGAGTCCCTATCATACTGCACATAATAAATGTACATTGTTTATATGATGGGTAAAATATTGATTTGTTAAGTTTATTTCAGCATGCATAGGCTTCAGGGGTGTGTGTGTGTGTGTGTGTGTGTGTGTGTGTGTGTGTATACATCTAATGTGTATGATTCTAACTACATGTTCTCTGTATATAGTAGTATGTGTGTGCATCTCTAGGGAGAACATATAGTTAGAATAATATACATATTAGATGTACAGTTTGCAATATGTAGTGATAGCATCATAATATTTGTATGTTTTGTCTTTATTCAGGGCTTTTGAGATTTTTAAAATTGAATTTCTGTGTCATGACTTTTTCTAGGTACTGAAATTGTGAAGCCATATACACCTGTATCTGATTCCTTACTCTCAGAGTTCAAGGAACCAGTTCTTCTCAACAATAAATACATCTACTTTTTGATCAAAATCTATCCTGCTGGACTCTTCACACCAGAGCTTGATCAGCTTCAGATTGGTTCGTATTCTTTTTTTAAACCTCATTTCTGTTCTAGATAAGAGCCCGTGTTATACTTATCCTCTGGTTATCTCCATGTGGGAGTCTATCAAATATCTCAGACTCAACTTGCCTGAGACCAAAGTCATGTTCTCTTTGTCCCACCTAATCTACCCTTACTCCCATATTCCTCATCTTTATTATTTATAGCATCACAGTTCATTTTTGACACCATCGAGAGGCTTGAGTTATCCTTGAATCTTCCCATTTTCTCCCTCCCGATCTAGTCTGCCACTAAGGTCCAGTGAATCTACCTCCGAATGGCTTTTTAATCTTTTCTTTTCCTTCCCTTCTGCCACCTTCTCGGATCAAGCCTTCATCATCCTTCTCATGACCTCTAACTGCTCTCAGTCACCTCTAATGGAGTCCTTCTGTTTCTGTTTATTTGCATTTCCAAGATGCCCTGAGGAGAAATTTAATCATGTTTCTCTGCAGCTTTGAGATGTCTGACGGGTGTCCATTACTTAACGGTTAAGTCCTCTGCATGGCCTATAAAGACTTTCATGATCCCTCCAGCTGCATCTCTCATGTAACTACTTGTATAAATACAAAGTACTTATACTACTCAGAGTTCCACAAGCTTGTCACCCTCATTCATAGGTACATGCAGTTGCCTCACGTAGGACACCCATCAGTCCTTCCTCTACCTGTCAGGTACCTTTTTTTTTTAAAGACCCAAACAAAATACCACTTCTTTTATGAAGCCGCCCTTCTCGTGAACCCCTCAGTAACTAACACTTTGTTCATAGTTCTCAGATAAGAATAAATAATATTCCTTCTTTACAAAACTTTGAGTTTGAGGGTAAAGATTGTCTTCCTTATCTTTATAGTTCCTATACCTCAGCATGGCAATTGGCACATAACAGGCTCTCAATAAGTGTACTTTGAAAGAATTAATAAAAAGACTATGATGAAATCTATTGTGATTTCAAGACCCGTATTCCTGTTTCTATTCCTTTTTCTGTACCTTCAACTTTTCACTGCCTTTTGTTTGACAGTAAAAGTGCCCTTCCTGTTTTTAACATAGCATTAGCAGTAACATTGAGGTGCCAGTGAGATAGGTCATTAAAATTTGGAAATAAAGAAAATTTGTTGCTTTCTGGAAGTTAAGCCAGTCTCTACATAATGGATATGATTAGTCCTCTTTGGTTACAAAGATCAAAATATTGAATATGAATCAGAACCTAAAGAATCTTGGGATCCCTGCAAATCTAGTGAAGGTGACTATCATTTTGTGGTAGCCTGACATGTGATTATAGACAGCATGTGGAAACTGAACCAGTGTTATTATAACCTTTTCATAGAGATTGTGTGAACAGATCAGGGTGGAGATTTAGCCTAGAGCATGAAAGGGAAAGCCCAAAGAATAAGATGAGTGTTTTTTCAGTTTCATCCAAGGGAGCTAGACATGGCCCCAATACCTGTGTCCCTTGGAGGGACACACTGGCATGATAGTGATAACTCATGAAAGCCTCGTCATGGCTTAAATGAGCTACGCTATAAAATTATCCACGTCTTTGTTTCAACTCCATGTTCACCAAGCAACTCTTATATGATTATGTTGGCTTTCCAAGTGTTCTGATACTGAGAATGAGATGCCCTGGAAGGGGTGTGTGATGTTCAGGTCACTAGGTACAGATAGCCTTTTGTAAATCAATTCTGTTCTGGCCGGTATACTTTTAACATCTTGTGAACTTGATTAAAATCAGGTATCTTGCCTGAGTCTAGTTTTATGACGTTGAAGGACTGGACTGTTGACAGAAGTTATCAAGTTAATGTCATTCTGTGAGGCATCTTTAGTAAACAACCAGCTGACTTTTTCCTGAAGATGTTCTGATCTTATGGTCCTTTTGAACTATAACGGGGAGCTTCTGTTACCTTCTGATACTTAATTCATCAGTTACTGCAAGATCCTTACTATCCTGCTGTGGACAAGAAGGAAAAATTATGAACATCCAAGCATTTAAAGAAATAAAGCAAATTATTTGAAATTGTTTTTAAAACATGTTTAACTTTTCTATTTTTAAAATTACATTGAAAATTTCTGAAATGTCTTAAAGGCAGTTCTCTTATATGAGTGGTACATAGTGGTTATATAAAAATGCACTACAGAAAATGTTTTGCTCAAATATTTTTATTCTAGATTGAGAAGTAGCATGCTCTAAGTACAGTTTCTGATCTTGCTTTGTTTTTATAGGCGTTCAATTCAGAACAGCTGTTGTTTTAATAGGTTTTTCAAAGATTTCATGAAGGTGAAGTTAGCACATTTACTAACGTAAGATTTTAGAATACTTTTCTATTTCCATTTTCTCTCCTACTAGTTTTATTGCTATGGCTAAGAATCCATATGTAAGCAGTGAGTATATATTCTCCACCTTGTACCGTGTAAGACAGGTATACATAGACACTGCTTTTGAGGTGCTTATAATTTAGTTTAGCAATCAGTCCTTTACTGAGAATTTGTACTTAAGTGCTTGTCAGTAGTTTGTAAAATCGAGACTGCAGATGGTTTGGGAAAATAATGTTGGGAAATGAGTGTAATAAAACCTCATTATCAATTTGGTTATAAGGATATAATCCAGACATACTTGGGGGCTTAATGAGTATTCCCCAAACTCCTTACATACCTTAAAGACTAAGATGTAGTCTGAAAGTTATGAATTCATCCTGTTACTCCTCAGTGTTCTAAATTTAGCTAGGCTAACGTCAGTTTCCCTGATTTTTTTTTCTTCTGATTTAGTTTATATTTCATTGTTTAGGAGATTTTGTTTCCGTAAGCAATCCTGAGGGCAGTTTTAAAATATTCCAGTTCCAAGAATTAGAAGATCTCTTTTTATTGGCAGCTGGAACAGGCTTCACACCAATGGTTAAAATACTGAATTATGCTTTGACTAACATACCCAGTCTCAGGTATGTAACTTTATCTTTAATTACTATCCTTTATGAGGCTATTAGATTAGTGTAAGGTATTCTAAATTAATTGCTCAGTGGACCTTAATAGACGTATTCTCATTTCCTCATTTATCATTTCCTTACCCTACGTCTTCTAGTCCTAGCTGTTTTACTAACTTGATTCTTTTATTTTTGATACTTTGGGTTACCTAATTGGCACTAAAAAAACATTCATGCCACTTTACGTTTAGACTTTTCCATTCATGCATATTTTAAATGTAACTGAAATAGTTCTTTTTGAGTTGTTGTTGTTTTTTCTTTTAAGGAAAGTGAAGCTGATGTTCTTCAATAAAACAGAGGATGATATAATTTGGAGAAGCCAGTTGGAGAAATTAGCATTTAAAGATAAAAGGTATTAAACCGGTGTTAGCTCTGCACTTAAATATTCAAAAATGTATAGTCAGTCTAGGCCTTATCTCCTTTGATTGGAGTGTTTAATTAGCCAGGAAGCCCCGTCAAAGAAAAAATAAACTAATCAATAATTCCCTCAATGCAAGTAATGTTAATACCCCTCCCCCAAAGAAATACTGTTCGGTAAGATTAATACAACATCATATATGTATTGGTAAAATATATACTGGACGTTATGTTTTAACGTGTTACTTATTCTGAGTTGAGTTTCACTGAAAATGATCTAGTATAGCCAATTTGATGATTCAAGATTTTCTTGCTATAGTGGGTGCAAATCAAATAAATGTGATAAGATGGATCAAGCAAAAATAAATATATTTCCTTACTATAAGATTTCTTAGAGCCTTTGTGACTTTTCAGAGGGGGTCTTCCTTATGTATGTTCAGTTAAGATTTTCTTCATTTTTGTTTGTCTACATTAAGTCATTAATAGCTGTTAATACTGGTGGTCCTCAGTACGCACCTTGGGGAATGCTGGCATAGGCAATAGAAAAAAGTTCGAGCCAGGCTGAACTCTGGTAGAATGAGAAAGCATGGGAATCTGTTTCATTGAAGGAAGCCCTAGCACAGTCAGCTGAAATTAGATAGTTGAAATGGGCATATGCCCTATCTCCCCTAAAGAGAGTTAAAAGCAGCAGGAAATTCTGAAGGTATTGTTTGGAAGAGTGAATTGGAGGAGCTGTCATACTTTGTAAAGCATATCTGTAGTCATCCAAAGCCATGTTTAAGAAATTCAGGACTTCATAAGGACTTCACACAAAATATCTGAAGTAAGTATGTTTAAGATTGTACAGGACAGATAAAATTCCAGGCTTTTTGAAAGTTCGAGTTAAAGATGTCAACAACTCAGCTGTTCTGGGACTCTGTTTCTTGTGACTACTTTCCAAACATCCTTGCTGTGGGAATGAATGGCCACCTTTTGTTTTTCCTCCCTCCTGTCTTCCATCCTCTTCCCCTCTCTCTCTTCATAAATAACGTTCACAAATTAAAGATGACCTGACTCACTTTATCCTTGAAGTATTGAGTCTTCTTACATACTTAAGCCATAAACTTAAAAGTATTTGTATTTAGGTAGCCGTACAACAGTTTAGAGCATGATTTAAAGAAATACAAATTCCTAGGTTTTCAAGCATCTTTTTCACACTTTTGAAAGTGGAAAGTTAGGCATGTACCACAAAGCCTAAAGCCTAAATTCTGGTTTTCATTCTACCCTTCACCAGCTTGGACCTTACTCAAAAATTACTTAGCTCTGTGGGCCTGTCTCTTTATCTTCCAAATGAAATAATGACATCTTTCCTACTTACTTCATAAGGCTAATGTGAGGATTGGAGAAGATTGTGTAACTGCTTTGGAAACCGAAGCCCTACCTCAGATATTTGAATTGTGGCTTAGAAGAACTCTACGTACATGCGTTTCATTTCTGCATTAACTGAGCTCCTGTTTTCCTGATCAAACATTTAAAAGAATTTAAACAGCATTGCTAAGCTTTTTAACTGTAGGGTTATTTTAAAAAAAATGTTTCTGGCAGCGTTTTGACAAAGTTATTTTTGAACATAGTTCCCTTGTACGAGAGGATCCATTTGCTATTATTTTCATGAACAGACATTGTACTTTTAGACTTTCAGTAGGAGCTAAACTTGATTTAAGAAGTACTTGGTAAAAAGAAATGTGTTGACAGCCTCTGAACATAAAGTGTGTTTTCTTTTGTTTCATTCTGTTTGTTTTGGTCTACATAATTTGGGTTGGTGGATTGCATAGGCTGGAATACTGAGGGTGAGGAAAGGCCCCTTTTTTTTCATATCTGGATGCCTGGCTCTAACAGCACTCACCAGGTGAGTGGACTCTCCAGCTTGCTGAGAGAAGTGATGGCGCTCTGACTTCTGGCCTACCTTTATCCTCCCTCTTCTCCTTCTGTTTCTCTTCTTGCCCTCCCCTCGTGCTCCTGGGTGCTCGCTCTCTCTACTCGCTAACCTCCTCCTTCTTCTTGGAGACATAATTGTCCTTGCTTGAGGCACTCTGTTGGCACGGACTTCTAGTGTTGTATGATTGCCGCTCCCTGGAGACTCGTGTCATGCCCTCACTGGAAAACAAAAAGGCCATGCTTGTATGGAATGTTTACCAGGAATGTTACCATATTCTGAGGCTTTATGAGAAACCCAACCTTAAAGGCTTATTGATGGGTTTTTAGCACTATTGTTGAGTCCCATACAAAAAAGGAAAGTAAAAACTCAGATTTAATATAAGGTTATTTTAATTAGTCACATCTGTATTTTAGTTAGTATTTAAGGGCATCTTTTATGTATTAAACCATCCTTTCCTACATCTTGACTTTCCTGTATCACTCCTAATTTTAGTAATAAAGTTTCTGATGACAAAATGTGACACCTGAACATATTAAAATAATTATTGGGTTGTAAGTATCTTTTTAAAAATCCTTCTAAATTTTGTAGTTAAAGCAAGTGAAATACCTTACTCTGTAGGATTAGGTCTCAGCCTTCCACTCAGTCCTTGTGGAACAAGAAGGGACAGATAGGATGGATATTGAGGCTAAGATATGATCTAATACTCTGATTTTCAGCAAGCATGCTATGCTTGTCCTCCAAGTTTATCTAGATAATATTAACAGATGAAATTCTTAGAAAAATCATTGCATAATGGGACCTTACTAACCTTGTGACCTTGGGCAAGTTATTTGATCTGACTGAGCCTCAGTTTTTCCGCTTGTAGAAATAAGGATATCAATTACCTACATCATAGAATTATTTGGCTACAGGGGTCAGTGAGACAGTTTGTGTAGGTGCCTAGCCCATAATTAGCGTATTTGTAACATTCATTCATTCATTAAATAAATGTGAGCTCTGCTATGTGCCTCTCTACACAGGGGCACAACAGTGAACAAGATACTATGTTGGCTTATTTTCTCATACAATCCAGGGAATGTATCTCTTCATTTACCCACATTGCTAAACTTAATAGAATTGCAAAACACAGGTACACTGTAAGTACTTTTATGGGATGTTTCTATTTCAGTCAAGTTTCCATGTCATTAAATATAAAATTTGAATAGAAAACAGCTTACTTGAATTTTATCCAAATATGTCCAGTAGTTAGGACTCCATTCACAACATTTCAAATCTAGCAAAATCTCACACATTTATTTTTCTTAAGAAATTTGAGAGGAAACAGAAGGCAAAAATGTGTGGTAGTAGCTATAGTTAATTACTATGTAAACTGGGATCCAAATTAAATTTCGTTCATCTGTCTCTTGACCTCTGAACAGTGTTATGCATGAGGTCCCATCCCAGTAGAATGCCCTAGCTCTGTGAATTCTTAGCTTTTGCAAAATGATTTTTGAGGGGCAGGATAGCTTGACATTGAGATTGACCTCTGGACAACATTTTGTAATATATAAATTTTTTTTAATGTTTATTTTTGAGAGAGACAGAGACAGAATGTGAGTGGGTTGGGGCAGAGAGAGAGGGAGGCACAGAATCCGAAGCAGGCTCCAGGCTCTGAGCCGTCAACACAGAGCCTGACGCAGGGCTCAAACTCATGAACCACAAGATCATGACCTGAGCCGAAGTCGGACGCTCAACCAACTGAGCTACCCAGGCACCCCTGTAATATATAAATTTAACAGGTATTTATTTTCCCTTCCCCTTCAAAGCAGTCATTTTTGGAGAAAATAACCTTCTTTTAATAAAGCTATCTCCTTGTCTTGCTCTCTGACACACACATGTGTGCACTTATACACACTCATCTTTTTATTTTGTTTTTTAAATAATGTAGTCTTAGGGCTCCTGAGTAGTTCACTCAGTTAAGCAAACGACTTCAGCTCAGATCATGATTTCGCAGTTCATGAGTTCAAGCTCCATGTTGGGCTCTGTGCTGACAACTCAGAGCCTAGAGCCTGCTTCAGATTCTGTGTTTCTGTCTCTCTGCCCCTCCCCTGCTTGACATTCTCTCTCTCTTTCTCTCTGTCAAAAATAAATTAAAAAACATTAGAAAAAAATTTTTAAATAATGTAGACATACTGATTAAACTTTTTATAACTACATTTTCTACTTAGTATATTATGCACATTCTGTGTGTCGAATATTTTAATGTTTATTTATTTTTGAGACAGAGAGAGACAGAGCATGAAAGGGGGAGAGTCAGAGAGAGGGAGACAGAATCAGAAGCAGGCTCCAGGCTCCGAGCTGTCAGCACGGAGCCCGACGCGGGGCTCAAACTCACGGACTGTGAGATCATGACCTGAGCCGAAGTCGGACGCCCAACTGACTGAGTCACCCAGGCGCCCCTGTGTGTCAAATATTTTAAACCAGTTTTTGTCTGCCACCTCAGTCTGCCTCTCCACCCTGTTCCAATGACTTTAGGGGACATTTATGTCTGAAAACATTTTTTATCATCACAACGGAGGGCATCTAGTTGGTAGAGTCCAGGAATGCTGCAACATACTGCATACACACAACAATCTCCCACAACAAATAACCGGCCCCAAATTCCAGTAGTGCCAGTTGGGAAAACTGGCACGTTACCATGATTTTTAATAGCTGCACTATATGCAGTCATGTAACCATACCATGACTTATTTAACCAGTCCCCTGCTGTTTGGCATAGTGATTACAAGCTGCTTTGTACCTCCATATGCAGGATAAAAATTCATCAGAAGAATCATCAGGTCACAGAATACCAAGGCTATTGATACATTTTGACAAATAGCCTCGAGAAAGGTAAATTACCAAGCACAGAATATTGTACTCCCCACACTTGATATGTTAGTGTCGTTATTTTTCCTTTAGAAAGGATGAGGTTAATGTTTAGGGCATAAGGGAAGGCGAAAGAGAAAGGGATTCCAAGCAGCACAAGGACAGGGGATTGTGTACCCCATTATGGGCACCGGTGGACCAGGCACATCACTTCAGTCACTTGTGTGCTCACTCTTTGCAAAATGTGCTTAATGTTGGGGAAAGATACAAAATGAGTAAGAATCCCCAAGTGGTGGTGAAGTTCTCAAGTTCGGCAGTAAGTGTAAAGTCTTGAGAGGAATGAGTCATATGTTCTAGAAGTCTAGGAGGAGGAGTGATTCTGTTTTTGTGAGGGTGGGGATGTCAAACCTTCATAGAGGAAGGTCTGGGCTTTGGGGAGCAATTAGCATTTCTGTGAACAGGAAAAGAAATTTGTATAATAGGATTTTTTATAAGCAAAAAACCAAGAGGGCCAGTATGTTGAGTCCAATTATGTTGAACTGTGTGTGGAAAGGAAAACAATGTGAAATAACTTTGTGAAAATAAAACCATTAATTATATCCATATTAGAAGGAATCTTAGTGGTGATCACTTCTAATCCTCTTATTTTACAGTCAACGAAACAGGGTAGTTAAAATCTGGCAATGGAAGACCTTAAGTGTAATTCCTGTATTACACTTAGTACATGGGAAGTTCCGGCAACCTGGGAAGCACATCTCCCTTTATTACTGACAGGGTCTGTAGATAATGACTATGTTTCTGTACCCTGGTGTCAGCATTAAGACTAGCGATGTTTCAGTCTAATTGAGATAGCAGATGCCGATGATCTCAGAGGCACAAGTACATTGGAAATGTGCCTGAACCCCTTTCTTTTTCTCCAGCCTGTGATGTACTCAAATATGTGGGCCCCTAATATGGACCCATAAGGGACTTTCTTCCTCCCAGATGTTCCTCAAATGGTGTGTTTCTTGGAATGTGTTTTTTTAAATGTCCATGTGTTCCCCTGACCAAAGGGCTCTGTGATTAAATAAGTCTGAGACAGAATGTGTACTATATTACCTTCTTGAAGATTTGTTGTGAAGTTAGCATATTCAAGGTTTTGAGAAATTCTGAAGAAATCTATTTAACTTTTCTTAACCCAGTAGTCCCAAACTCATTTGAGAGGTTAGCCTTCTCTCATGGATTACCATTCACATCTGGAAGAACACTAGTGTTTCATCAGATTCATTTTGAGAAATGTCTCTGTAATATGTATATTTTATCAAATTTTAACCCCTGCCTGTTTATTTTGTGAATTATTACCCTATGAGCAAATAACTAGTTTTCCTGTTGTTTCTAGTATTTTTCTCTTTTTTATTGGTTTTTATTTTGATTCCAGTATGGTTAATACAGGTATACAATATAGTGATTCAGGAATTCTGTACGTTACTCAGTGCTCGTTGTGATGGGTGGGCTCTTAATCCCCTTCACCTGTTTCACCCATCTTCCCACCCACCTCCCCTCTGGTAACCACCAGTTTGTTCTCTATAGTTAAGAGAGGCTTCTCGGTTTCTCTCTCTCTTTTTGTGTGTTTGTTTTGTTTCTTAAGTTCCACATATGAGTGAAATCATGTGGTATTGTTCATCCATCAAAAAATGAAATCTTGCCATTTGCAATAACATGGATGGAGCTAGAGAGTTTAATGCTAAGCAAAGTAAGTCAGTCAGAGAAAGACAAATACCTTATGATCTAGTATTTTTCTTTATCTAGGGAAATCAGGAAAAGCTGGGGCTCCAAATACCCTGAAATACCCTTCTCTAGGCAGTGACTAATCACAGAAGTTTTCTGAGAAGAAAGTTGTAAGATGGGTTCTGGGTTTTTAGAAGAACTAATATAGCCATGATGTGTCAGATAGATTAGGGCTAAGGATATTAGAGCAGTATTTTAGTCGAGAGATATAAAGGCCTATTGCAGAGTTGTGGCAGTAAAAATAGGAAGGCAGGAGATATGTGTAAGAAATGTGAAGGAGGTACATTTTGGAAGCTGATTGGCCGGAGGGGGAGGGAATCAGTTGTTGATGACTGCAGGCTCTGCAGTCATTTTAGATTGAATGCATACATTTGTATTTCAAGACTTTTCATCTTGGATCATTATCAGTCTACTTTAAAATGATTATTTTCAACATGAATAGATACTTCTCTAAAGAAGACATCCAGATGGCCAACCAGGCACATGAAAAGATGCTCAACATCGCTCCTTATCAGGGGAATACAAATCAAAACCACACTCAGATATCACCTCACGCCAGTCAGAGTGGCCAAAATGAACAAATCAGGAGACTATAGATGCTGGAGAGGATGTGGAGAAACGGGAACCCTCTTGCACTGTTGGTGGGAATGCAAATTGGTGCAGCCACTCTGGAAAACAGTGTGGAGGTTCCTCAGAAAATTAAAAATAGACCTACCCTATGACCCAGCAATAGCACTGCTAGGAATTTACCCAAGGAATACAGGAGTACTGATGCATAGGGACACTTGTACCCCAATGTTTATAGCAGCACTCTCAACAATAGCCAAATTATGGATAGAGCCTAAATGTCCATCAACTGATGAATGGATAAAGAAATTGTGGTTTATATACACAATGGAGTACTACGTGGCAATGAGAAAGAATGAAATATGGCCCTTTGTAGCAACGTGGATGGAACTGGAGGGTGTTATGCTAAGTGAAATAAGCCATACAGAGAAAGACACTTACCATATGGTTTCACTCTTATGTGGATCCTGAGAAACTTAACAGAAACCCATAGGGGAGGGGAAGGGAAAAAAAAAGAGGTTAGAGTGGAAGAGAGCCAAAGCATAAGAGACTCTTAAAAACTGAGAACAAACTGAGGGTTGATGGGGAGTGGGAGGGAGGGGAGGGGAGGTGATGGGTATTGAGGAGGGCACCTTTTGGGATGAGCACTGGGTGTTGTATGGAAACCAATTTGACAATAAACTTCATATATTGAAAAAAAATAGTAATTATTTTCACCAGCTTGTTTACTTCCTTTGACATTTAGACCACATAGGTATTTACCAGAAGCAGGTCTACTTTCTCTCGCCCACTTGCTCTCTTTTTATTTTGCTTTGTTTGCACTTAATAGATTATCTAAATTTATTTTCAGGTAACCTTCTCAAGAGTTCTAGTCCTTTCCTGCATGTTGAGATCACAGGGCAGAAAAGAGTTTCAGAACATTTACTCTTATGCCTCACGGCTATAATTGTTGCATACAGCAAATTGGCCCTTATTCATAATAACCCAGAAGAGAGGATTCCATAGTAATCATCTGTATCTTAATATGATAAAAAGGAATGCTTCTTTAAAATATTCCTGAGTCTTAATTTGGTATTGCTCCTATCCCACTTTAAGCTCTTCTAATCCTGTAGCGGCTAAGCAGGAGAGCATCCTCTTCACAATATCCCTAAAAATTATATCCATGTGGCTGTGTGTTTTTTCCATTAAGTGCCCAAAAATTATGGCCAAGGGACCGCTGTGTGAATAAATACGAAATGCATGGGAAGGTTACACCCTTTATGTAAGGATCTCAGTTATTTATCACCCTTTAGTAGATGCCTGCAGAAGGTATGCCAATGACTAGGCTTTTTTTTTTTTTCTTTTAAATATCTCAGTAAAGGAAAATTAGGTGAGAGGGACACCAGTATTAATTTATAGATCTTAGCAGTTTTATTCCAGTGACCAACTTGTTGGAAATAGAGCCAGAGGAGACAAGTTTTTATTTTTAATTTAACCAGGTAATTGCAATCTTTTATCCAGTTGTCTGTGTATAATTGGAAATGTCTTAACATAATGGTTCTGCAGTTGCTTTTGGGTCTCCTTTGATGATCTGCTTTGATGATGAAAGGCTATGGATCTTCTCAGAAAAATGCACTTATGAATTCACGTACATTTTTTAATGTGATTTCATAGATGCCAGCATATGACTTTGTTCTTCCAGGCACATTTTTGGTTTTTTTGTTTGTTTGTTTGTTTGTTTGTTTGTTTTTTAGCCAATATGGCTTCTTTGTAAATAAGTTTCTTTATTCCTTCAAGTATTTTTGCACACTTACCTCAAGCCAAACCCAGAACAGTGTACAAATAGTACATTCTGGAATTATCTAAAACTATTTTAAATTTTAAATGCCAGCAACGAAAAATAAGTTAGTGAAAGAAAGTATTTGGGGAAGCTGTTTTGTACAGAGTAGAATAGATTGCTGCTAAAACCACATGGGGACCTTAAAGGTAAGAAATAGAACATAATTCTGTAGGGTTTTTAAATATAAAATCAGAATATTAGAACAGAGATGATATAGTTTTCCCATCTCATTCTGCAAATGAACAAATAAGACCAAGAGGCCTGGGTCTGGGTGAGAGCCTGGACTGGTTCTCCGAGCCCCTGCAGACACTCAGCGTTGGCCTGTGCTGCTCTGTGCCAGTCAGTTTGCAGGCACCTTACCTAAGCTGTCGCACAGCGACGTGAGGGCAGCGGCACCGGCCACGTCTTGTTTCTGTTCTGACATTTGGCTCCCTGGGCCCCCTCACAAGAGAAACTGTTCGCTTCTACTTTTTCTTAAGATTGATGTTAACGTATGATTTATTTCTGCTCGTCTTGAGAAAGCATCTCAGTTATTCACTAGGAAATGTAGAAAGTCATTTGATCTGCTAAAAATGGTTAAGAATGAATTGTGTTTGCTACAATGGAGACCAGGTACAACATAACATTTTTAATTTACTGTGATTCTTTACCAGCAATTCACTTAACAGATCACAGAGCTGTGGGAAGAAATGGTCTGGAGTACGTTGTGAGATTTGGTTTGATGTTCTTATCTCTCATTTTAATTCTGTACCCATTTTTTTTTTTCTTTCATGTGTTTCGTTTCTTAGTATCTGAATGCCTCCTGTGTGTTGGCCACTAGGGATGCAGTGACAGCCAGAGTGTGATCCTTGCTCTCATGGAGCTTATGATGTAGCGGGCAAGGTAGACATTAATAGGATAATCATCTTGATCACCACATATTTACAGGCTGAAGTAAGGGCTGCAAAGAAAAGGGAAAGGAAAGCATTCCTACAACACATACAACAGAGCACTGTGGGCTGCAGTGCTTCCCCCTTTGGAAATGATGCTTGAGCTAAGAACTGAAAGGGGGGGGCGGTTTGCTTAGTAGAAGCATTTCAGGAAGAGGATGGGCAGCACGTGAAGACTGAGCCAAGTAGACACAGTTAGGAGCCAGGACTTGGTGAGGATATGCTTATGGCAGGTGAGGCAGAGAAAGGTCTCCTGGATGAATCCCAAGCTCCTGGCTTTTGCAACCAAGTGGACCATGGCACCGTTCACAAAGATAACCTCGGGTGTGGGATAGGGAGATCATAAGTTGATGTTGAAGACAGCAAGAAATGAATCCAGTAGGCTCTTGGGTCTGGAACTCCTTGGAGAGGTTTGGGTCAGAGATTAAAACGCACATGCCAATGGTAATTGCTCTGTTCTGTGATTTATACAGGCAGATTATGAATAGAAATGTGGAGTGCTTTGAGATCCCTTGGAACTCTCTTTCTAGTGAGTTCAGTAAATAACACCAGATCACTCTTCTTATTCGTAGCAAAAGTTAACCCTTAGTAAATATGGATTTACCTATATGTTTTTGTTAAACTTTTGCTTATCATCTGTTCTAGTGCTTTTCTAGCAAGTGTATCAATTTATACACTTCATACACTACAGTTTAGGTATTCAGTTGTTCTCAAGGGGAAAAAAAGAAAATGTTTTCATGAACTTAAAACATGCTAATAATATGTTCAAATAATAGACTTAAAAAAATGTCTCTTTCCTCCAGATTTGATGTTGAATTTGTTCTCTCAGCACCCACTTCTGAATGGAATGGCAAATGGGGACACATTTCACCAGCTCTTCTTTCTGAATTTTTGAAAAGAAGTTCAGACAAATCCAAAGTCCTCATCTGTGGACCAACCCCATTTACAGAACAAGGAATACGGTGAGTAGCAATGTGGTACGGAAAAGAATGCCCAACACTGTGAAATGAAAATCTTCCGTAAGAAGCAATCGACTTAGCTCTGTTCTTCCCATTCATACAAACCTGCACTACAGTAGTCGGTTACAGCCTAAGAAAATAGTAGTTTTTAACCTTCATGCAGGTGAGAGGTTGGAGGCCAGGATTATGCATAGAGTTAGATGTGGATGATGATCATTGCTAATGACTGGCAGTGTGGATACATGGTGCCACTTTTCTTATCTGGGACATAATTAATAAGCATTGTTCATCTCGTTGCAGCTTTCCACCTTTCTTCATTCTCTGCAGTTAGGCAAAAGCTAGTAAATAATACAGGGATTGAAAGCCAGACGTCAAGACAAAAGGAGAGACTAGAACATAAATAAGCTAAGACTCCAAGTTGACACTGGATGGCGAAGCATCAATGGTAGTGTTCATCTTACTCGAAATTCACCTGGCTCTGATTTAAATCTAAAATGACACTTTAAAATATTTCATTATTTATGTAGGCACTGTTGGGTGTATAGGTGATTTTAAAATATGACTGCCTCAACTACCCTGTTTTTCCTTGTTTGAGATATGACTAAACCTCACATTTTCTGGTTACTTTTCTCTCTCACCATTTTTAATTTTAATTAAGAAACATATTGACCTCAGTACATGCATTGAGAAATGTTTCTCTCTATGTTGCATTTAAAAAAGTATTTTTTTTTTTTTTTTTTAAGAGAAGTCCAAGTTAAATAATTTTATTCTTTTTAGAAAGGCAATTAATGAAATGAGTAATCAATAGTCACTTAATTTTCATTCCCTGGAGGAAACGTTCACATACGTCAATTCACATATTAGAAGAGTCTTTTTAAGCCACAGGAGGTACTTTTGAATAAGTAAAATATAAAGATGACTCTGCCATTGAAATATTTGGTGCAACTTTTCAAAATAATAATGGAGTGTATCAATTAAAACTATGCTGTCATTTGGATCAGTGAAGAATAAAGACTAGAGTTTGAGTCTTGGAGTAAGGAATTGGGAGAGAAACAGTTGCCTCAAATATTTCTTCTATTCCTTTACCTCTTTCTTCATAAAAAAGTATTTTAATTAAATTGAATTTTATTTCTGGATTGTAATACCTTCAGAAAAAATGTTCTTTTGTATAAGCACTCTCAACTTCAAATTTTTTAAAAAATTACTGTTTAAACTTTTAATCTTTCAAAGCTGAAATAAAACTATTAAATTTATAGTGAAGACTAACAGTATGATTTGAAGTAAAATAGTTTTTCAGAAAGAAAAAGGCTAAAGGCTACATTCTTTTACTTTGTTGACACTGCTATTTAAAAAAAATTTTTTTTAATGTTTATTTTTCTTGAGAGAAAGAAAGACAGAGTGTGAGCTGGGGAAGGGGCAGAGAGAGGGAGACCCAGAATCCGAAAGAGGCTCCAGGCTCCAGGCTCCAGGCCGTCAGCACAGAGCCCGACGCGGGGCTCGAACTCCGAAGCCCCAAGATCATGTCCTGAGCCGAAGTTGGACGCTTAACCGCTTAACCGACTGAGCCACCCAGGCGCCCTGACACTGCTATTTTAGATGTATCTTAATGCTTACTTCATAGCAGACTGCAGTTTAATTATCATTTTAAATGATGTGAATCATAAACTCTTCAGCATTGAAAGAGACTGTGTCTTTAAGGCCATTTAGCCCAATTAACTGACTGAGGAAGAATCCCTGGTACAGCCTCCTATTAGAAGTGTGTTGTTCTCTCCCTTGAACAATGGGCTATTTGCAGGCTCTTCATTTGCATACCCACTTCCTTGCATTCCGGAGCCTCAGTCTATGTGTAATTGAATAGAAGATAGCCAAGATCCTAGTACTTCTGCATTTATAAAATTGAATGTAATCTCTACAGCTTTATTTTCTCAGCTTTACCTCAGAGCTAATCTTTCCATGCTGCTAGCTGGCTTGCCAGGAATTGCTCAGGGGGATCACTGGTCATGTATGGATCCCTGCTTTTGCTCACAGTTGAACATGCTGTACAGAATTGCCTTGTGAGATGTAGCTTAATTCAAATAGTACAGACATACCTTTTTTTTATTTCTCTCTACTTACTGTGCTTCACACATACTGCATTTTTGTTACATACTGCAGATTGTGGCAACCCTGCATCACACAAGTCCATTGTTGCTGTCCTGCCAACAGTGTTTCTGTGTCACATTTTGGTAATTGTCACAGTATTTCACTCTTTTTCATTATTCTCACGTGTGTTATGGTGATCTGTGATCAGTGATTGCAACTTGCTGAGAGCCCAGACGATGGTTAGCATTTTTTTTTAGCAGTGAAGTATTTTTTTAATTAAGGTATGTACATTGTTTTTTAGACACAATGCTGTTGCACACTGAATAGACTGTAGTGTAAATAGAACTTTGCTATGCATTGGAAAACAAAACAATTCATTTGACTCGCCCTATTTTGATATTTACTTTATTGCAGTGGTCTGCAAGCTGAATCCACAGTATCTCTGAACATGCCTGTACTTGGCAGTTCATAGCCTCTGCCCTGTGACTTGTAATTTAGGACTCCTGTTTCTTTGATTTCCTCGTCTCGATCATCTTAATGAATGTCTTGTGTCTCTTACTTGACATTTACGTGGGTCTCTTATTAGATCATAGGTTTTGCTGTCCTGAAAAATGACTCCTTTGGGGGCGATTCTCACTCCTTCAGGCCCTCCAAAATGAATCTCATGTCTGCTACAGAAGTATAACCATTTCAAACACAGTCTCCATATTTGGTGAAAATTCATTAGGTTTGTATGATATGATAAGAGAAAGACTCAGAAACTGATTTTATTGTGATATAAAGAGCAAGATAATCACTTGCTCAGTAAAGGTACTTTCATCTACCAAATCCCCACTGTGTTTGTGGCACAGATGAATAAAACAGGCTCTGGTATTGAGGCCCACACTGTCTAGTGGTGGAAGCAAATGCGTGCATTAATAACTAAAATACGACTCTGAATATCATAAACCCTCTTACTAGAGGTGGAAACCAAGTGTTAAGGAAATTCAGGAAGAGGCAAGTTACACCTGGGCTGGTGTATTGGAGGGAGAGTTGCTGCATGGTCAGAAAGACCTGTTGTTTGAGTGACAGCCAAAATGTTGCCAGTCACAGGAAGCGGGGAAGGGTTGGATGGGCCGAGGAACAAGCAAACCCATTAAGGGGCAGGTATGCAGAAGACTAGCCTGGTGTGGCCAGGCAGGGACAGAAAGTGTGGCTAGAAAGGTAGGTGAGTCCAAACAGTGAGAGGCTTAACCATTGCACAGAGTTGGCCCCATGACTCCTGCTCACACCCTTACTTTGTCTGAATATGTGTGTATGCCTAGAAGCCGCTAATTTGAGTTTGAATCCCAGCTCTGCCACTTGTAAGCATCTATGATCACAAGTCACGTGTCCTAGAACCAAATACTTAACCTTTCTAAGCTTTAGTGCACTCACCTGTACAAGGGAATAAATTATAATACTTAGGAATGTGAAGTGCATAGCACAGTGACTACATATATAGCAAGTACTAAATAAATGTTTTTATTTTCGACTTTGTTTTCTTCTTTTTTACTGAAGTATAATTAACATACAGTGTTATATTAGTTTCAGGCATACACTATGATTCAACATTTCTGTACATTACTCAGTGCTCAACCTGTTTCACCCATCCACCCCCCTCCCTGCCCCCCTCTGGCAGCCATCAGTTTGTTCTCTGTATTTAAGAGTCTTTCTTTTTTTCTTTTTTTTTTTTTTTTTTGGTTTCTTTTTTCTTTGTTTTCCTTCTTGAATTCCACATGAGTGAAATCATATGGTATTTGGCCTTCTCTAGTTTCAGCAGCATTTTAAACAGAGCTACTTCTAAGATTTCAGTCTCTATACTGTTTTCCAAATTGAATTATACTTTAGCAACATTTCTGCTTGTCTTGTTCAGTTTGGGAGAATGAGGATAGAGTGCTGCGGGATCAACTCCTTACTTTGAAAACTGGTGAATAAAGGGCAGGGGAAGCATTTAGTCTGCCTTTTCTGTGAGGTGTGCCACTGGGCAACTACATAATAAATTAGCAGATGTTCATTTTTCTCTATAGAATTCCTCAGCTGATAAATGAAGAAAGAGTTACAGGAGTATCACCAACTTCAGTCCCTCATGAACTAATGGGTGTATACGTAGATCCCCAATGGTTGTTAGCATCCAAAAAGAGAGGCAACCAGGTATGATGAGCCTCCTGATGGAAGAACACTACCTAAGAGATAGTCTTGTCAAAAAGAATTGAACCCGTATCTGATCAAGCCTCGAGATCCAATTATTAAAATGTGGGAAATAAGAGACACAGCAACATATTATTAATGTATACCACAGAGATGCAGCAAAATGGAGACTCTGGGTGGCGCAAGACCTAAAAATCTGGTTTTGTCAACAAACAAATCACAGGATGAAGAGAGAGAGAGATGGAAGGGATCTCGCAGATCGAAAGATACCTAAAAGACATCAGCTAATCACACTGAGTAGATTTTAGTTGGCATTAAACAAACCTTAGAATTATGGCATTTATGAGACAGTTGAAAATTTGAACACTGACTAGATATTTGAAGAGAAAGTGCATACTAAGCGGGGAAAATGAAAAAATACTATGGTTATGACGGTCAACTTTGATCTTCTTTATTTTTAAACATTTTGCCAAAGAAACATGTACTTTTTCTTTGTTTTCCAGGTTGCTGCATGATAGGAACTTTTCCAAAGAGGAGATCCATAGTTTTACAGCATAATGAAGAGCTGTCATTGTCCTTTATTCAACTGTTTTGTCTAAATTTGTGATTACTTAGTATTTTTTAAGAGAACATTTTTGTACATACTAACTAAAAGGTTAACTAGAATCCAGGTTTCAGTTTCTTCAATGAAATCAAATGTTCCTTCAGTAGAGGCAACTTGTTGACTTTATTTTGTACCATAACTTATTTTGCTATTGATATTTGACCTGGAATCGACCATGGCAACAAGTACATACAGGTGTCTTTTGTGATGAGTCACAGACTTCCTTACCATTTAAAGTGTATCACTGTACTACAGTAAACTCTGGTGTTTTATGACATGATAAAGTAAATGATCATTTTGATCACATTTCTATGCTGTAAAATGTCTTATTAGCAATACAGATTAAATTTTACATTGCACTGTTAACTCAGGAAATGATCATTTATGTCCTTGTTATTAACTATTAAAACATGGAATGTTTTAACTTATTAAGTATCGAAACATTGTGTTTGTGTGTGTGTGTGTGTGTGTGTGTGTGTGGCATTGATACCGAGTAGAATAAACATATACTTAAGTACTTTTTAATTCTTGTGGTAGAAATGTGTTTGAATTCAACAATATCGGATGGGTGTCTAAGGGGGACTTAAAAAGGCAGCAGGAAAAGATTCTGGAGACATTTCATATCTGCAGCTTGCAATTAGATGTGTGAGAGAGTCTAAGAGAATCTTAACAACTATTTCAATTCTTAGCCAAAATTAGGGGCATCAGGAAATGTAATGAAAGTGTAGCATCTGGTCCCATGACCTAAAATAATCCTTTGGTGCTCTGGAATGGGTTAAATTTTAATTCTTTTTGAGCCCATCTAGAACACTGAGTCCTAAATGGTACCTTCCCTGGCTGGCTGCTTTCCCCACAGCTGGTAGTTCAGCAGGGAGCCCTCGTGAGCTCTGGTGTGTGGGTGATTCATTCTTTCCTCCAGCTGCTGTGCGCAGCCTTCAAATATTTTCACAGATTGGGATTTAGCAGAGGGTATCAAGAAGAGCCACCGTGAGCTTTTCCTGAGGAAACTGTTGAATGCATGGGTGGCTACTGCTGAAGCTAACTCAGATTTTTTTCAGTCTCAGTCAATACAGCAGCTCTGTGTGCACAGAAATGGGGGTGCAGGGAGCCAGCTCCAGTTTTCCTGAAAATGATGTGAACAGCTAAATCTTCACTGAATGATATACTCAGGAGAAATACAATAGATTTGCATTCCTGAAATGACAAATACCCAGTTGATGAAGGCGCATGTGTGCAGGTGGCTGGTGGAATCCTTTCCTGTGCCTTCCTCTTCGGTATCCACCTCCAGCCACACTGTCATTCACCCAGGCAGGACAGAGCCGTCCTGAGCCCTCGTGGCTAACACGAACGTTCTCCAGCTTCTGCCTCCCTGCCACCTCCTTTTTCTCCTCTAAGAGAGATCATGAACTCTCTAGGCATGCCTGTTTTGTAGTTTATTAGTAAATCTATCAATTCCACCTCACCCAACAGTTGTCTCATCTTTTCTGTCCTTTTTTGTCTCCAATCCTTTTCTAATGACCTCAAACAAAATCCTGTTTCTTTCTTCCACATTCCTCTTCTGTGTTTTAAAGCAAAAGGAAACCCATAATAAGCATCTTCTGAACCTGTGTGTTCCTTATTCCCAAATTGGAGTCTCTGAGAATCATTGAACTTCAGTATTCCATATCCAGACATCTGGATGCCACATGGATGTTCCACAAGTACCCCCTCCCCCATAATTAACTCCTACCATGGGCATTGCTCCCCAAGCCTCTCCTCTTGCATTCTCAGATTCACTGGGATTACCTTCCACCTAACTGGCTCTTCCAGAACCATTTGGAACCAGTGTCTCTCTTTCCACAGTGTCTTGACTTCACCACAGCAGCTAGCCCTGCCCTATCATCCCTCAACTGGATTAGGACAGTAGCCTGGTTACAGTCTTGATCTCACTGAAATCCATCCTCCACTCTAGGGTCTTCTAGAAGGCCTTAGTGAGAAAATACCCTGCATAGAGCTTCATTCTCCCATTGTATACAGCCATATACTGAGGGGCACAGGTGGAAATACGGATTGTAACTTCTTTTTTGATCAAACATTAAGACTCCTACATCACATGTTTGCAATAAGAAAAGGGAATTCAAAATCACTTTTGCTTAAGAATTCTGCTTGCTTGCTTTAAAAAAAAATGTTGGGGCACCTGGGTGGCTCAGTCGGTTAAGCGTCTGACTTTGTCTCAGGTCATCATCTCGAAGTCTGTGGATTCCAGCCCCATGACAGGCTCTGTGCTGACAGCTCAGAGCCTGGAGCCTGCTTCAGATTCTGTGTCTCCCTCTCTCTCTGACCCTCCCCCACTCATGCTGTCTCAAAAATAAACATTTGGGGTGCCTGGGTGGCTCAGTTGCTTAAGCGTCCAACTCTTAGTTTTTGGCTCAGGTCATGATCTCATGGTTTGTGAGTTTGAGCCCTGTGTTGGGCTGTGTGCTGACAGCACGGAGCCTGCTTGACATTCTGTCTCTCCCTCTCTCTCTGCCCCTTTCCTGCTCACACTCTCTGTCTCTCTCAAAAAATAAATGAATTAAGTTAATGTATTAGTTTTCTACTGCTGCCAGAACAAATTACCACAAACTTAGTGGCTCAAAACAGCATCCGTTTATTATCTCACAGTTTCATGGCTCAGAAGTCTGGGCACAATGGGGCTCAGCTGGGTCCTCTGCGGAAGGCCTCCCAAGGCTGAAATTAGGTTGTTCAATTAGGCTGCACTCTTCCCTAGAGGCTCTGGGGAAGATTGTGCTTCTAGGTCATTGAGGTTGTTGGCCGGATTCAATTCCTTGCAGCTGTAGGATGGAGTTCCCCATTTCCTTGTCCCATTTCCTTGCTAGCTGTCAGCTGGGGGCTGGTCTTTTTGTAAAAGCTGCCCACGTTTCTTCCCGTGCTTTCTTTGTGGCCACTCCAGCACCGGCCCATCCAGTCCCTCTCAGGCTTCAAATCTTCAAATCTCACCCAATTTCCCTTCTGCCATATCTTTTGCCCCAGCTGGAGAAAGTTCGCTACTTTTAAGGGCTCACATGATTAGATTGGGCCCACCCACAAACCAGAATAATCTCCCAATCGTAAAATCTTGTTTAACAGCTGCAGAGTCTTTTGCTGTTTAATGTAACATATTACAGTGTGCAGGCGTTAGGGATTGACACTTAAGGATGAGCATTCTGCCTACCACAGTCTACAAAGAGAACAGAAATTGTCCAAGGTAAGACTATGTTCTGTCTAGACACTGCTATGGGCTCTCACTTTTTACCTCGGCGTGATAGAATGGGACAGGAGTGCAGGGCGCTGTCACACTCCAGAATGCTCCACTTCCATATTCATTCTGGAGGCAAAGGCTCGGTCACACTTCCTCTGTGGTCTGCTACCTCTGCCACATAAACTGGTCCTGTCTGGGGCTGTATCTACTGAGGAACCACATGAACCAGACTCCGGCCTACTATATTTAAAATTCTAATAACTTAAAAAAGAAAAGAGAAACCTTAACCAGTGCCAATCGCTTGGTATCTTTTGGCTCTGGTCTTACTGTGAATTCTTTTCACCCAGGGTTGCCAGTGTGACAGAGCTCAAAACAATACCAGAGCGATCCGTCCAACATGCAAAAAGAAGGTTTTCTTTCCTGGTCAAGGTTCTCTTCTGCCACCCCGTCACCACTTGTGCATGGTGTGGAGGCTTTATCTGTGAGGCAACACACTAAGACTGGGGCCCTGCTGATGAGGCAATGGTTCCATACCAGGCAAGCTGAGAGCACCGTAGGCGGCCACATCCACGCTTCCTGCAAGCACTCGGTTCTTAGAATGGATGTCACTCAGAGAAGTTTGCCATTCCCCAGAACAGTCCTTGGTCCCCAGAACATTCATGTCCAAATCTTTCTGTGGATGTATTTTTTAATTTCCTTTGGACGGATAACGAGAAGCACAACTGCGGAGTCATAGGGTAACTATATATTTGACTTTTTTTTAACCCTGTTTTATTCTGTATATATTTCTTAAAAAAAATTTGTTTAATGTTGATTTATTTTTGAGAGAGACATAGTGCGGTTGGGGGAAGGGCAGAGAGAGAGAGAGAGACACACAATCCGAAGCAGGCTCCCGGCTCTGAGATGTCAGCACAGAGCTCGACATAGGGCTCAAACCCACAAGCTGTGAGATCATGACTTGAGCTGAAGTCAGACGCTTAACCGACTGAGCCACCCAAGCGCCCCTGTATATATTTCTATCTCTGATGTAGAGACAAATACTTACTAGTTAGATAATTGTGCTTTTGAATATACTGTTCCAAACTTTTAAGGATATGCCAAGGTTTCTTCCCAAAAATATTTGTGCCATTTTACAGTCCCACCAGTGTTTTATGAGATTTTCCGGTTTTCTACATCCTCATGAACTTCGAATTATTAATCTTTTAAATTTTAGAGTGTACTGGTATCTTACTGCGATTTTAATTTGCTTTTGTCTGATGCCTAGTGATGTTGAACATATTATCATGTGCTTATTGGACATTGGTGTGTTGTCTTTTGTAGGGTATCTAAGTCTTCTGCCCATTTTCATTTTTTTTAAATTTTAAGTTTATTTATTTAAATTCAAGTTAGTTAACATACAGTGTAGTATTGGTTACAGGAGTAGAACCCAGCGATCCATCACTTCCGTATAATACCCAGTGCTCATCCCAGCAAGTGCCTGCCTTAGTGCCCATCACCCACTTAGCCCATCCCTCCACATTCTGCCCATTTTTAAATTGGATTGTTTTTCTTCTTGTTACTGAGTTGTAACTCAGCTAAAACTGAGTATATAAAGTTGTAACTTTATATACTCTCTATATAAGGCATTATCATATAGATTTTGTATTTTCTTCCATTGTGTGGCAGCAAATCATGTGTGCTTTCACAGCTATTAGTGCTTAGGGCCAAAATAAGGTTAGAGCTACTTAGATTTGACCAAAATAAAAATGTGAAATAAGAGTACAGGTGGCAACTGTGAAGTTGAACTGTGAGTGACTGAAATTTTAGGAAGAGAACCCTAATGGCAGAGTTGGGGGAGCATTCGAGAGCGGACAGGCTGAGAGGCAGGCAGCGGATGACAATTCTACTTCAATTCTACTTCAGTGGAAAACACATTAAATAAGAACTCTGTCACCATGTAGGCAAGTAAAATCCATATGCAATTTCTGTAAGCTTGGCTATCAAGAGGAACAAACCATTTATATGCAATACATTCTGTCCATTGCTTTGTAGCAGCTGGACACGTGGAGTTAAATCTGCAAATGAGATGGCAACATTTTTTTCTCCAGTTCAAAGAGCTATGTTCTGAGTTGGGAATTTCTAATCAGCCATGTCAGCCCAATGTTGATTAGAATAGCAAAGGGAGTGTTTGTATCTGCAGTACTTGCTGAAGCAGCCCGCGTAGACTTCATTACAATTCCATTTCCTCTCATTTAGACCATGCTGAGAAAAGCATAAATAACTGCTCTGCAGTTGCTCTTTAAACATGTCCAAGGGGAAAAGCCTGCTGAAATTTTTAGTAAAATATATTCAGGTGTTTGTTATGAGGATTTTCCACTTTCTGAGCAAGGTAATATTTTATTTATACAAGAAATGTCACAAGGCAATCTTAAGAGCACATTCTTGTGCTGTTTAGAAAACAAAATCCCAGAAATCATTACACATCTAGATTTTCATCATTACCTTTCATATATTAAGTGTGGTGTTTTTAAACATATCTACTTAAAATTTAAAATCTTAAATGTATTATTGTTAACCTTCGATGAGGTGGGAATTCTGTCCAACGAACCTTTAGAAGAAGGTATTCTCCCAGCACCCAGCTAGGGAGTGGCAAAGGAAACAAAAGACAGGGTTCTCAGTACTCACTGGGGTTTCAGGAAGAACAGGGCACAAGGGTCAAAAGCAACGTGTTGCAGATACCATCAGCTCACTCATAACAAAACCCCGGAGCTCTGCCCCATTGCACTGGACTGACTTCCTGAGAAACCCACTGGTTCCGGGAGTCCCACCATACTAGCTTGGGATGCAGAGGAAGGCCTTAAGTTTGTGTACTGCACGAGGTGTTCTGCGAGATGTAGAACAATATTCTCATGGGAGACATTTTCACTCTTAAAAGTTCTCTTTTTTGTTCTGTTGGTCATGAAATCTTAAATAAGAGTAGCTAATGTTTATATAGTGCTTTTCAATTCGACAAAGCAGCTCCCAACAACACTTGCAGGGGGTGCTGGTAAATGCTTAACAACCAGCTGTCAAAAAATCCACAAAAACAAAAAAACCCTGAGATGTAGAAATAGCCAATTTCTATGGTATAAATCCTTCTTCCATGATGGTCCACTTCAAATGCAGGGCGACTGACTGTGGATTCGACAAAAGATGGGCATCATTGGCTCTGCCCAGAGGGTAACAGTCTCACGGAGGTTACAGACCTGGCATTATGCATGTTTTCATTTATCTCAGACAAACCTGAAGAGGTGGGTATTATTATTTCTATTTGGTGAAGAGGCTTAAGAAAGCCAAGTAATGAGTTGGAAATGGTAGAGCTGGGACTAGAATTCGCTTGGTCTGATGAGCTTGCCCACGGTCACACAACTGGTGGTGGCAGCTATTTCAGGGCCTCAGGGCCAGGTATTCTGATCGGGTAGCCTCCCTTCTCCTGAGGAAGCTCTCTGAATTTTGTCTTTCAGTCTATGAAATTACAGGGCTTTTCTCTATCGTCAGTTCCAGAAACCGTCAGAAGCACTTATTTCATCTGTACTTGTTTAAAAATTATTCAGAAGTGAGAAAGAAAAATAATGGCTGCTCTGGGAGAGGCAAAAGAGAAAGTATAGTGAAGACTCTGGACCCCAGTCTGTCCCTGCTCTTCTGGGTGGCTTTGGGAAATTGCCAGAGTCTCTTGGTGCCATGTTTTTCTCCTATAATATAGTGGGGGTGACTGGTGTCTTGTGCAGGGTAGGTGCTTAATAAGTGTTAGCCACTGATACTATCTCAAAACATTCTGGCTTTTTATGTACTTGATGAAACAAAGAAGCTGAAATGTTCAGAGGAAATCTCACAAGTTTTTGGTAAGTTCAGAAACATGTGGAGTCATTAATTAATGAAGAGGGGCGCCTGGGTGGCTCAGTTGATTGAGTGTCCAACTTTTGATTTCGGCTCAGGTCATGATCCCAGGGTCATGGGATTGAGCTCCACGTTCAATGTGGAGCCTGCTTGGGATTCTGTCTCTCTCCCCCTCTGCTGTTCTTCCCCCGCTTGTGCTCTCTCTCTCTCTCTAAAATAAAAATAAAAAAAATCAATTAATGGACAATGTATGAAGCATTGCTATCTGTTATACCAGCTGCATGTTATGAGTTGTTACAAACACATTGCAGAGTTTTGACAAACATTAGGTTTTGATGATAGTGCTTCCTTATCTTTTTAATAAAAACCAAATATTTCAGACACACCAAAAGGTAAAGAGAAAATGCAATGAACAAGCAAGTATTGCTTACCTAGCTTGAGAAACAAAGCATTTAAATATTGTTGAAGATTCCTGGGGACCTCTCCATGATCCCATTTTCCTCTATACCACTCCCAGAGTTACTATTACTCTGAATTTTGTATTTTTCCTCCCCGTGTATCTTTTTTTAATTAAGTATTTAATTTTAATTCCAGTATAGATAACATACAGTGTTATATTAGTTTCAAGCATACAATATGGTGATTTACAATTCTACACATTACTCAGTGCTCATCATAATTGTACTCATATTGCCCTTCACCTATTTCACCCATCCCCCCACCAACTCCCCTCTAGTAACCATCAGTTTGTTCTCTACAGTTAAGAGTCTGTTTCTTGGTTTGTTTCTCTGTTTTTTCCCTTTATTTTGTTTCTTAAATTCCACATATGAGTAAAATCATATGGTATTTGTCTTTCTCTATTTATTTCACTTAGCATTATACTCTCTAGCTTTATCCATGTTGTTGCAAATGGCAAGATTTCATTCTTTTTTGTGACTAAATAATATTCCATTGTGTATATATGCCACATCTTCTTTATCCATTCATCTATGGATGGACACATGGGCTGCTTGCATAATTTGGCTATTGTAAATAATGCTGCAATACACATAGGGGTGCATATATCCCTTTGAATTGGTGTTTTTGTATTTTGGAGATAAATACCCAGTAGTGCAATTACTGGATTGTAAGGTAATTCTATTTTTAACTTTCTGAGAAATCTCCATAGTGTTTTCCACAATGGCTGTACCAGTTTGTATTCCCACCAACAGGGTATACAGGGTTGTTCTTCTCTACATCTTCACCAACACTGTTTTCTTGTGTTGTTGATTTTAGCCATTCTGACAGGTAAGAGGTGATATCTCGTAGTTTTGATTTGCATTTCCCTGATGATGAATGATGTTGAGCATCTTTTCATGTACCTGTTGGCTGTCTGCATGTCTGTTCATGTCTTCTCATTTTTTAAGAGAAAGGATAAAAAGCATATGATCATTTCAATAAATACAGAAAAAGCATTTGCCAAAATACAACATCCATTCATGATAAAAAAAAAAAAACTCAACAAAGTAGATTTAGAGGGAATATATATCAACAGAATAAAGGGCTTCTATGAAAAACCCACAGCCAACCTCATCCTCAATGGTGAAAAGCTGAGAGCCTTTCCCCTAAGGTCAGGAACAAGTCAAGGATGTCCATTCTCACCACTTTTATTCAGTGTAGTACTGAAAGCCCTGGACACAGCATTCAGACAACAAAAAGAAATAAAAGACATCCAAACTGGTAAGGAAGAAGTAAAACTTTCACTAGTTGCAGATAACATGATGCTACAGATAGAAAACCCTAAAGACCATCAAAAAACTGCTATAACCAATGAATGAATTTGGTAAACTCAATATATAGAAATCTGTTGAATTTTATACACTAATATTGAAGCAGCAGAAAGAGAAATTTAAAAAGCAATCCCATTTACATGTATACCAAAACAATAAGATACCTAGGAATAAGCCTAACCAAAGAGGTGAAAGACTTACACTCTGAAAATTATAAAACACTGATAAAAGAAATTGAAGATGACACAAAGAAATAGAAAGACATTCCATGGTCATGGATTGGAATAACAAATATTGTTAAAATGTCTATACTACCCAAAGCAATTTTCACATTTAATGCAATCCCTATCAAAATACCAATAGCATTTTTGACAGCTTGAACAAACAATCCTAAAATTTGTATGGAACCACAAAAGACCTCAAATAGCCAAAGCATTCTTGGCAAAGAAAAACAAAAATAGAGGTATCACAATTCCAGACTCATATTACAAAACTGTAGCAATCAAAACAATATGGCACAAAAACAGACACATAGATCAATCAACTGGAATAGAAAACCCAGAAATAAATCCATAATTATATGGTCAATTAATCTCCAACAAAAGAGGAAAGAATATACAATGGGAAGAGGACAGTCTCTTCAACAGATGGTTCTGGGAGAACTGGACAGCTACATGCAAAAGAATGAAACTGGACCACTTTCTTACACCAGACATGAAAATAAACTCAAACTGGATCAAAGACCTACTTGCGATACCTGAAAATAAAAATACTAGGAGAGAGCAGAGGCAATAATTTCTCTGACATCGGCCATGGCATCTTTTTTCTAGACATGTCTCCTGGGGCAAGGGAAATAAAAGCAAAAATAAATTATTGGGACAACATCAAAATAAAAAGTTTCTGCACAGTGAAGGAAACAACAAAACTAAAAGGCAACCACTTACTGAATGGGAGATGATCTTTGTAAATGACATATCCAATAAAGGGTTGGTATCCAAAATATATAAAACCTATGTATATCTTTATACTTTTGCTATTTATGTACCTATCCTAAACAATGTTCCCCATGGAACATACATCTTTTGTTTTAAAACTTAATGTGAATGATATTGTGTATGGTTTTCTGCTTCTTGATTTAATAGCATGGTTTAGGAGATTATCGCGTGTTGATAGATGTAGCACTAGTTCATTCATTTTATCTGTGATATAGTATTCCATTATTAGTAGATAATATTTTAAAACTCATTTCTTCTATTGATGGACATTTCATTGGGTTCCAATTTTTTACCATCCTCAAATGGTTCATATTCTTGGACATGTCACCTTGTTCATACATGTGAGAACTTTCTCAGAAATTTATACCAAGGAGTAGAATTTCTAGGTCACAGAGGGTGTGTGCACCTTCAAGTTTAGCAAGGAAAACAACTCCACTTTCAAAATTGGCTGTGTCAGTTTCCCTGCTCACCCCCAGAATGTGAGAGTTCTCTTCATTTCATATCCTTAAAATGCTTTTTAATTGTTTAACTTGAGACGTATTCCAGGTCTGATGGATATGAAATGGTCTCAGTGTAGCTGTAATATGTATCCCCCTGATGTGCTGGGCATTTATTTACCTGTTTGCTCTCAGATCCTTACTCAGCCTTCCCCTCTTAGAGTGAGCTCATCTCTGAAAAACATTTCCCAAGGTCTCTTGCTGACGGGCTTCCATTTTCATTCAGCAAATGGGAAGCACAGATAGGAGACTGAAGAGGAGAAACCAGGCTCTTTCTCCCCACCCACTCTGCTTCTGGTGGGGTCTCTACCATTCCAGCTCCCTTTGTCCAGCCTGGATCATGGCTGCAACTCTGCTGAATGCCCCCCGCCCTTTCCATTCAGTGACTGCTGGGCAGCCGGAGCCCTTACCTTAGGTTCTGAGAATACCATCTCTCTTCTCTTTTCTTTCCCACCTAGAGGTTCCTGCAGTCATGTCTCCTGGTTGCCTTACCTTTTACTTTTCAAAGCCTCTACTAAATTTGAGTAGTAACTTTTCCTATCATTTAAAATCCTTTTCTACTCAGGAATTTTTGTTTTTTACTTTTTATAACATGTGCATTTCACAGTCACATGTAATATTCTTCACATGTCGGGTATTTAGCTCACCTGAAATCAATTTTCACATGTGATGTGATGTAGAGATCCAATCATTATTTTTTTTTTTCCATATGTGTAACCAGTTAGGCTCGAATCTCGGTGTTCTGAAGCTGCCTCCTACCAACTCATGAGAGTCCATTGTTAGATCCTCAGGAACTTTGTTAGCTGATTGGTAAACACACTGCTGGCTTGTAGTGGTCACGGGCCAACACTACTACCCAGCTCTCCCCCAAACCCTGGGGAAACTGTTCTTTTAACATACCAGCACTCTACTGCACAGAATTCTTTATCAAGAATGCTTTTTGTACAAGTGCAGATTTTCAAATCAAAGGCGACAACTCTGTCATGGTTATGAAATCAATTTTGTGGGTTGCAGCAGGAATTATTTGTTTAATAAAATGGGGATGAATAGAAAATGCCAGAATGCATGGCAGATAGTAATTGTAACTGTATTTCTTGAATCTTCTGTTTTAGTTGTATGCATATATTCGTGCGTGTACACACCACTGTTTGGTTTGTGATAAAAAATGCACTTGTTTTTTAAATTGTTTTTTATTTTTAATTTTTATTGAAGTATAATTAACATATAGTGTTATATTACTTTCAGGCATACAACACTGATTCAACAATTCTATGTATTACTCAGCGGTCGCTACAATGGTGCAGTCACCATCTGTCACCGCATGTTACTACAATATTATTGACTATATTCCCTATACTGTACTTTTATTCTCCATGACTTATTTTACAACAGGAAGTTTGTGCCTCTTAATACCCTCTGGGAGCCACCAGTTTGTTCTGTCTATTGAAGAGTCTGTTTTTTGGTTTATTTCTTTGTTCATTTGTTTTGTTTTTTAGACTCCACATATAAGTGAAATAATATGATATTTCTCTTTCTCTGTCTGACGTTTCATTTAGCACAATACTCTCTAGGTCTATCCATGTTGTCACAAAAAAGTAAGATCTCATTCTCTGTTTGGCTGCATAACATTCCATTGTGTATATATATTAACATCTTCTTTATCTATTAATAGACCCTTGAGTTGCTTCCATATATTAACGATCTTAAACAATGCTAAAATAAACACAGGGGTGCAGATTTCTTTTCAAGTTAGTGTTTTCATTTTCCTTGGGTAAATACCCAGTAGTGGAATTATTGCATTGTATGGTATTTCTATTTTTATTTTTTTGAGGAAACTCCATACTGTTTTCCACAGAGCCTTTACCAATTTGCATTCCCACCAACAGTGCATGAAGTTTCCTTTTTCTCCACGTCCTCAATAACACCTCTTGTTATTTCTTCTCTTTTCAATTCTAGCCATTTGGACAGGAATAAGGTGATACCCATTGTAGTTTTGATTTGCATCTCCCTGATTGATTAGTGACATTGAGCATCATTTCATGTGTCTGTTGGCAATCTGTATGTTTGGGGTTTGTTCGTTTGTTCGTTTGTTTGTTTTGAAAAATGTCTGTTCAGGCCGTATATCCATTTTTAAACTAGATTATTTATTTTCATTTTTGGTGTTGAGTTATATAAGTTCCTTATATATTTTGGATATATCATTTGAAAATATATTCTCCCATTCAGTAAGTTGCCTTTTCGTTTTATCAATGGTTTCCTTTGTTGTGCAAAAGCTTTTTATCTTAAAGTAGTCCCAATGTTTAACTTTGCTTTTATTTTCCTTCCCTGGAGAGACATATCTAGAAAAATGTGGCGAAGGCTGATGTCAAAGAGATTACTGCCTATGTTTTCTTCTATCATTTTTATGGTTTTTGGTCTCACATTTAGGCTTTTAATCCATTTTGAGATATTATCACGTATGGTGTAAAAAGTGGTCCAGTTTCATTCTGTTGCATGTAGTTTCCAGTTTTCCCAGCACCATCTATTGAAGAAACTGTTTTCCCCCCACTGTGTATTCCTACCTCCTTCATCATTAGTTGACCATTTAAGCATGGGTTTATTTCTGGACTCTCTACATTGTTCCATTGATCTACGTGTCTCTTTTTGTGCCAGTACCATAATGTTTTGATTATTATAGCTTTGTAATATAACTTTAAATCTGAAATTGTGATTCCTCCAGCTTTGTTCTTCCTTCTCAAGATTGCTTTAACTATTTGAGGTATTTTTGTGGTTCCATACAAATTTTAGTACTATTTGTTCTAGTTCTATAAAAATACTGTTGGTATTTTGACAGGAATTTCATGGAATCTGTAGATTGCTTTGGGTAGTGTGGACATTTTAACAATACTAATTCTTCCAAACCATGAGCATGGAATGGCTTTCCATTTATTTGTGGCATCTTTAAGTTCTTTCATCAATCTTTTCTAGTTTTCAGAGTATAGGTCTTCTGCCTCCGTGGTCAAGTTTATGCCTAAGTATCCTATTGTTTTTGGTGAGCAGAACCAGGTGCTCCAAGGCGCCCCCATGTGGGCTGTGTGCACCTTCCATTGTGGCTGATCTGCGTTTGCCTTCAGCCCAGTTGGCTGCAATGACCCACTTTGGCTGCTGTGCCGTCCACTGGGAAGTTTTGTCCCTACACTGTTGAAGGGCCTGTCTGAGGCCACAGCAGGCTAATAGCGGGCAGGATCAGCACTCAAGCTAGCTGTGCACTGGTGTGTACAGTTAGTTATCTCCCTTGCTCCCCAGGACAAGAGTCCCTTTGGAGCGGCACCAGCCCTTGCTGGAGCTGCTTTGGAGAGATGCCTGCCTGCTGGGCAGGTTGGGTGAGGGGGCAGGTCCTCAGGGGGAGGAGGGTGGAGCATGTGGTGCTGGCACAATAGGTAGAGGGTGTTTGCACTGGTTCTGCTGTGGCTAGAGGAGGGAAAGAGAAATGGCACTTGCAATACTTTTGTTCTTGACCTTTCCTGAAGACTCTGCCCCTTCAGCTCACATTCTGAGATTAGTAAATAAATCTCCTCCACTATACCCCAGATGCTTTCCAAACTGCTGCTCTGTACTGTGTCTTGGGCTGAGCTATTTATTATGTTGGCCCTTAAAGTCCCTTTAAGGGACTCAGTGTCCTATCCCCCTCCCCCAACAGCTCTCCCAGTTAAGCCTGCTGACTTTTAAAGTACCCAAAATTAAGCCCCACTGATCTTAAAAGCTACCATAGTTAGCCCGACTGGTTTACAAAGCCAGCTGTTATGGGGACTCAACTTCCCAACTCACGTTCTCAGTACTCGATCTGGATCCCTGGTGTGGGCGCTGATCCTCTTGCTTCTCCATGCTTGTAGTGTTCCCACCATTTGTGATTTGTCTCACCAGAGGTTTGGTTCCCAGTCACATCTCTGCCCCTCCTCCCCTTTTTGGTGTGGCCTTCTCGCTACAGTAGACCTGTCTATTCTGTCAGTCTTCACTTTGCTCTCTTAGTTGTGCAGATGTAGCTATTATTTCGGTGTGTCTGTGGGATGAGGTGAGCTAAGAATCCTCCTACTCCGCCATCTTCCTGACCACCAGAAAACATATTTCTTGCTGTGGGTTGTCAGTAAAACAAGATGTGGAAAACACTAGACTACTTTGTCCTTTGCTTTTTTATTTGCAAAGCCACTCTGTCATTTGCCAGGTTTTCATATATGAATGCATCCATGCCTGAATTCTCTATTCTGTTCCTAGGTCTCTTTGTCTGCCCCTCCCTCTGCACCACACTCTTTCAATTCTTCTAGCTTTAGAAACAGCAACATAGCTGCTAGGATGAAGAAGTTCTCCAAAATTGTCATGTCCACTCTTGGTTTTTTGCTCTTCTATGTAAGCTTTAAAACAATGTTGTCAAGTTCCATAAACAATACTGTTGAGATTGTGACTGAGTTACATGGGCTTTATAACTTATTTTCAGGTAATTAACAACTATACAATATTTATTATTATCATTGAACATGGTCTACATCTCCACTTACTTAGAATTTCTTTAATGTATTCCAATAAAGTTTTTTTTAAGTTTATTTATTTATTTTGAGAGAGTGACAGCATGAGCAGGGGAGGGACAGAGAGAGAGGGAGAGAGAGGGAGAGAGAGAGAATCCAGAGCAGGTTCCACACTGCCAGCACAGTGCGCAATGTGGGGCTTGAACCCACGAACCTGTGAGATCATGGTCTGGGTTGAAACCAAGAGTTGAATGCTTAACTGACTGAGCCACCCAGGCACCCCTTCAATAAAGTTTTATAGGGGATTCTGGCTGGCTTAGTTGGTGGAGCATGGGACCCTTGATGTCAGCATTGTGAGTTTGAGCCCCATGGTGGGTATAGAGATTACTTAAAAAATAAAAAAATAATAAAAAATAAAGTTTTACAATATCCTTCATAAAGATGTGCACATTTTCATTAGATTTATTTCTAGTACCTTATATTTTGTTGGTCTTGTATATGATATACTTTAAAATATGTATATGTATATTTTGGTATGTAGGAATGCAGCTGGTTTTTATATGTTTATCATATGTCCAGTTTACATTCTAATCTCAATTACTAATTCTAATAATTGGTCTGTTTTTCTCTTGAGTTTCTATTTAGATAATCAATAGTATCTGAGAATAATGATGGTTTTGTTTCTGTCTTTAAAATTCTTACCTATAATTTCCTTTTTCTTTCTTCCTATACTTGAAGTTGACTCCACACCACCTCCCAAAAAAGAGTGATAGTGAAAAGTCTTTAGCTTATTCTTAATTTTAAAGGAACGCTTCTAATGTTTGACAACTTAAGATATGGCTATAGTTTTATGAATTTTATCAAGTTAGAGAAAGTTCTTTTTATTCCTAGTTGGCAAAGAGTTTTCTGTTTATTTATTTATTTATTTATTTATTTATTATTTTTTATTTTTTATTTTTTAAAATTTACATCCAAATTAGTTAGCATATATATATAGTGAAACAATGATTTCAGGAATAGATTCCTTAATTCCCCTTACCCATTTAGCCCATCCTCCCTCCCACAACCCCTCCAGTAACCCTCCATTTGTTCTCCATATTTATGAGTCTCTTCTGTTTTGTCCCCCTCCCTGTTTCTATATTATGTTTGCTTCACTTCCCTTATGTTCATCTGTTTTGTCTCTTAAAGTCCTCATATGAGTGAAGTCATATAATTTTTATCTTTCTCTGACTGACTGATTTCACTTACATAATACCCTCCAGTTCCATCCACGTAGTTGCACATGGCAAGATTTCATTCTTTTTGATTGCCAAGTAATACTCCATTTTGTGTGTGTGTGTGTGTGTGTGTGTGTGTGTGTGTGTGTGTATCACATCTTCTTTATCCATTCATCCATCGATGGACATTTGGGCTCTCTCCATACTTTGGCTATTGTGCATAGTGCTGCTATAAATATGGGGGTGCATGTGTCCCTTCGAAACAGCACACCTGTATCCTGTGGATAAATGCCTAGTAGTGCAATTGCTGGGTCAGAGGGTAGTTCTATTTTTAATTTTTTTGAGGAACCTCCATACTGTTTTCCAGAGTGGCTGCACCAGCTTGCATTCCCACCAACAATGCAAAAAAGATCCTCTTTCTCCACATCCTCACCAATGTCTGTTGTTGCCTGAGTTGTTAATGTTAGCCATTCTGACAGGTGTAAGGTGGTATATCATTGTGGTTTTAATTTGTATTTTCCTGATGATTAGTGATGTTGAGCATTTTTTCATGTGTCGGTTGGCCATCTGGATGTCTTCCTTGGAGAAGTGTCTATTCATGTCCTTTGCCCCTTTCTTCCCTGGATTATTTGTTTTTTGGGTGTTGAGTTTGATAAGTTCTTTATAGATTTTTGGATACTATAGATTTTGGATACCCCTTTATCTGATATGTCATTTGCAAATATCTTCTCCCATTCTGTCGGTTGCCTTTTAGTTTTGCTGATTGTTTCCTTCACTGTGCAGAAGCTTTTTATTTTGATGAGGTCCCAGTAGTTCATTTTTGCTTTTGTTTTGCTTGCCTCCGGAGACGTGTTGAGTAAGAAGTTGCTGTGGCCAAGATCAAAGAGGTTTTTGCCTGCTTTCTCCTTGAGGATTTTGATGGCTTCCTGTCTTACATTGAGGTCTTTCATCCATTTTGAGTTTATTTTTGTGCATGGTGTAAGAAAGTGGTCATTCTTCTGTATGTCACTGTCCAGTTTTCCCAGCACCACTTGCTGAAGAGACTGTCTTTATTCCATTGGATAGTCTTTCCTGCTTTGTCAAAGATTAGTTGGCCATACGCTTGTGGGTCTATTTCTGGGTTCTCTATTCTGTTCCATTGATCTGAGTGTCTCTTCTTGTCCCAGTACCATACTGTCTTGATGATTATAGCTTTGTAGCATAGCTTGAAGTCCAGGATTGTGATGCCTCCTGCTTTGGTTTTCTTTTTCAAGATTGCTTTGGCTATTCGGGGTCTTTTCTGTTTCCATACAAATTTTAGGATTGTTTGTTCTAGTCTGTGAAGAATGCTGGTGTTACTTTGATAGGGATTGCATTGAATATGTAGATTGCTTTGGGTACTATCGACATTTTAACAATATTTGTTCTTCCTATCCAGGAGCATGGAATCTTTTTCCATTTTTTTTGTGTCTTCAATTTCTTTCATTAGCTTTCTGTAGTTTTCAGTGTATACAAAGAGTCTTGTTTTTAATGTTTAATGATGTTGATTTTACCAAATGATTTTTAAATTCTTCTTTTTAAGTATGATTTTACTATTATGTTAAAAGTTTTATTAGGTTAAGGAACTTTCCTTCTAAGTTTGTAAAGAAATGTGCTTTTTAAAATTTTTTTATTTAAATTCTAGTTAGTTAACATATAGTATAATTTTGGTTTCAGTAGAATTTAGTGATTCATCACTTCCAACTTACAACACCCAGTGCTCATCACAAGTCGTCTCCTTAATACCCATCACCCATTTAGCCCATCCCCTGCGCATCTCCCCTCCAGAAACTCTCAGTTTGTTCTCTGTAGTTTAGAGTCTCTTGTGGTTTGCCTCACTCTCTTTTTTCCCCTCCCCTGTGTTCATCTGTTTTGTTTCTTAAATTCCATATATGAGTGAAATCCTGTATGACTTACAAATTCCACATATGACTGACTTATTTCGCTGAGCATAATATCCTCCAGCTCCATCCATGTCATTGCAAATGGCAAGATTTTATTCTTTTTGATGGCTGTGTAATATTCCTATATTCATATATATATGAATATTCATATTCCTATACATATACATATAATATATATGTATACACACACACACACACACACACACACCACATCTTCTTTATCAGTTCATCAATGAATATTTGGGCTCTTTCCATAATTTGCCTATTGTTGATAATGCTGCTATAAATATCAGGGTACATGTGTCCCTTCAAATCAGTATTTTTGTATCCTTTGAGTAAATACCTAGTAGAACAATTGCTGGGTTCTAGGGTAGTTCTATTTTTAACTTTCAGAAGAAACTTCATACTATTTTCCAGAGTGGGTGATCCAGTTTGCATTCCCACCAACAGTGTAAGAGTGTTCCCCTTTCTCCACATCCCTGCCAACATCTATTGTTTCCTATTGTTAGTTTTAGCCGTTTAATCTACTGTTAATTTCAGACATTCTGACAGGTGTGAGGTGGTAGCTTATTGTGGTTTTGATTCGTATTTCCTTGATGATGAGTGATATTGAGGATCTTTTCATGTGTCTTTTGGCCATCTGGATGTCTTCTTTGGAAAAATGTCTGCTCATGTCTTTTGCCCATTTCTTAACTGGATTATTTGTTTTTTGGGTGAAATCATAGTATTTTTAAAACATTTTCTTCCATCTACTAAGGCAATCTGTTTTCCATTTTTTATTTTATTTATTTTAAGCTTATTTATTTATTTTGTGTGTGTATGTATGTGTGTGTGTGTGTGTGTGTGTGTGTAAGACAGAGAGAGAGAGAGAGAGAGAGCACCCAAGTGAGGGAAGGGTAGAGAGAGAGGGAGAGAAATAAACCCAATCTGAGCATGGAGCCAGACGTCAGACTCGATCTCATGACCACAAGATTAGAACCTAAGCCCAAATCAAGAGTTAGACATTTAACTGACTGAGCCACCCAGGCACTCTTGTTTTTCATTTTAAATCTGCTAATGTAATCATTGATAAAATAAAATACAGACATATATTAAAAAGAGATTTTTCTGAACTTAACTCATACCTATGTTCTTGGGACCAGTTGGCTCATAATTATTGTTTGTTTTGTTTTTTTTTAACATTGAGTTTGCTTTGCTAATGTTTTATTTAGGAACTTTATTGGTCAATGTTCATAAGTGAGATTAGCATGTTACTTTTATTATTTTTTTTATCATCCTAACTTGGTTTTAATATCAAAGTCATACTGGTCAAATAACAAGTGCTTTGAAGTAGACAATGTTTCATCTTTTTTGACTTTAAGGTAAAATCCTTATATGGCAGGAATCTGTTTTTTCAACTGTTGGTAGATCTCATTTGTCAAACTGTTTCACCATCTTTCATCAGCAGATTTTTATATTCCTGCTTGGTTGTCTTTAATATTTTTAAGTGTCTTTGGGGCTGTCTTAGTCCACTGGGTTGCTATAACAAATACCACAGACTAGGGCACTTATAAACAACAGAAATGTATTGCTCACAGTTCTGGAGGCTGGGAGTCCAAGGTCAAGGCACGAGCATGGTAGCACTTTTGGGGAAGCCCTCTTCTGTTTCACAGCCAGCACCCTCTCACTGGGTTCTCACAAGGTAGGAGGGGATAGAGATCTCTCTGGAGCCTTTTTTTCACAAAGTACTAATCTCATTCATGACGGCTCTACCCTCAGGGCTAAACCATCTCCTAAAGGCCCCGTCTGCTAATACTATCACTTTTTGGGGAGTAGGATTTAAATATATGAGTTCGGGAGGAAACACAAACATTCAGACTACAGCAGGGATTCTGTGGGTTTTTTTTTTTCCTTTGAGTCACTTTTGCTGACGTATTTATCTACAAAATGGTTGTTTCATCTAACTTTTGTAATTCACTGGGAAAAATTGTTCCAAGTATTTTTCTTATTTTTGATATATCTGTAGTTAATGCCATTTTGTCATTATTTTGCTCTTCAGCTTTGTTATCTACTAACTGTGGCTGCTTCACCATGACTCTTTTTCTTCTTGGGACTAGAGAGCAGAGCTTGAGAGGAAGAAGAAGAAAATGTACTATTCTTGAAATGAAATTAAGCCAAGAAAAATTGAGGCTGGCATTTCCTCTGAGAAGTACTAGACTCAAGTCGTTTTTTAAAGGGAAAGTTTGAAACCCTTCTTCTAAGCTATTTGGAAAGCCCTAGAAGGTATTTTCTAGGGGGATGTAGTCACAGAATGCTAATGTTGTTTTTATTGTATAACAAATTTCTATGCAATCTTAGAGGCAAAAGAAAAAGTATATTCTATTTTATTTACATGCTATGACTCATTGCAGAGCTCGTAAACAATGCATTACAGCATGGCAGGCAAGGGAGAAGAAAGTAAGAGAGCAATGACTATCTATATAATTTATTTGTAAGTCACAGTCTGTGAGCTGAGCTCTTTTAGTATCTGGTATTTTGCCTACCTGAGGAGCCCCTTGGCATATGCAGCCAAGACCCATACAAATGGGTTTCCCTACCTCCACCATCTGCACGCACCCAAATGCTATGGAAGTATTAGGAAGAGTTTGTTTATGCAGTCTTTATTGTCACCTATCAATTTGGTCCCTTTTGTAACTCAGAATTTGATGTTGTTTGAGCCCACGTTGGGCTGATACTTCTATCTCTCAATATAATGGATTTTTTTAATGTTTATTTATTTTTGAGCTACCAAGAGAGACAGAGCACGAGTGGGGGAGGAGCAGAGAGAGAGAGAGAGGGAGACACCAAATCTGAAGCAAGCTTCAGGCTCTGAGCTGTCAGCACAGAGCCCAATGCAGGGCTCGTACTCACAAACAGTGAGATCATGACCTAAGCTGAAGTCAGATGCTTAACTGACTGAGCCACCCCAGGTGCTCAATAATGGATTGGTTTTTTTTATTTGAGGGTCTGCTAGTTTAATGTACAAAATCAGTAGACCAACAATCAAGGTGGGTTACAATAAATGCTATGTCAGAAATATGCAAAGGATGCAACGAGAGATAGAAACACAATCCCTCACTCAGCCTTAAGGAATCATAACAGAATTCCTGGAGGAAGAACGGCAGCTTAGGTTATCAAGCAGATAGAATCTCTTTCAGAGTGGGCATGGATGGGTAAGAGGAGTTACAGGGGGAGGAGAACAGGGTTTGGTAGGGCTGTATAATGGCAGTGAGGCCAGACCTATCAAGGAGCCAGTGTTCCCATCTGCTAAACAAGTCTAGGAATGAGGAAGGAGACATGAGAGGAGAGGCGAAGGGGGATGGGACAGGAGGGGAGGGGAGGGGAGAGAGGAGGGGAGGGGAAGGGATGGGAGGAGAGGGGAGAGGAGAGGGGAGGGGAGGGGAGAGGAGAGAAGAGGAGAGGAGAGGAGAGGAGAGGGGAGGAAAGAGTGAAGGGAGGGAAGGGGTGAGTGGTGAAGCATTCCTTTCTTAATTGGAATGGCTGGTGGTGCCTTCCAGCACAGAAGATGCACACCAACTCTTGGGTCTCACACAAAGGGAGAGCAGTGCCACCTCTCTAGACCAGAAACACCCTAAGAATGAGCCATCTGTTCCCATCTTACCTGCCTGGCTTGCCATCTTCGTGTGCTCTCAGGTAACTAATTTGGAGATAAGATCTCTCTCCCTACCTATCCCTTGCCATTTGTTGCCTTTTTCTCCTACCTTGTCATTACTAGAAGGGGGAGTATCAGCTAAGCCAGACCAGGGTGGTAGGAGATTGGGGCCCAGACTGACCCAATCAGGAAAAAGCCAGACATTAGGACATGAACACAGATGAGGGCTGTGTTGGCACACCAGTAGGCTGACCACACCATGTGCTTAGGGGCAGCAAATAGAGGACCTGACATTCTCAGAGAATGTTCTATTTCAAAATAACTTCAAAGCTATTGCCATAAGAAATATAAGAACATACTGTTAGAATTTCTAATTTTTTTTAATGTTTATTTCTTTTTTTGAGAGAGAGAGAGAGACGAGCCTCAGACAGCATGAGCAGGGAGGGGCAGAGAGAGGGGGAGACACAGAATCCAAAGCAGACTCCAGGCTCTGAGCTGTCAGCACAGAGCCCGACATGGGGCTCAAACTCATGGACTGTGAGATCATGACTTGAACCGAAGTCAGACACTTAACCAACCGAGCCGCCCAGGAGCTCTTGTATTAGAATTTCTTACACTCACATCAGTTTATATAAAGATCTTAATCTGGCCCTCTATGAAAGTGTGGTAAATTGGGACTAAGTCTCTAATCCAAAGGGTTTCTTGGGCAGAGAAGCTGTGATAAGCAGTCCCTGGCCGACCCAGTCACATGAATAACTGAGGTCTGTAGCAAATGATGCAAAACAATTTTGTAAGCCACATCTCCTTTATTCCTCACTAAACCCTATGTACTGCATTGTATTAATAATTCTTACTTTGTGGATGGGAAATCGATGCTAGGGGACATTACATAACTAACCCAGTTCCTCAGGTGGCAAGCGTAACATTCAGAACTCAAACCCAGATCTTCTCTCCTGAGCCAATGTTCCTTTCCCTCCCCCAAACCATGGCCTCGGGTAACTCTCATAAACCTCTCTTCACCTCAGCTCTGAGAGGATGGAGGTGAGGCAGGAAGCCTTGTCCTTTAAGGTCTGACATACCAAGTGGAGCCTCAGGCAAAGGGAAGCACAATGCAAGTCCAAAGCAAGAGCAGAGTCAGAGGTCAGAGGAGCTCAGGCCAAGGCAATAAATTGATCTTCAGCCAAGACCAGAGTCAGGGCAGCGGGAATGTTCAGGTAGGAATGAAGTGGCCATACGGCAGAGCGCAGGGGCAGGGAGGGGGCAGGACTCTGCTGTTTTTATCTCAAAGTTTATTTGCATGCTGCTCGATAACCAGGAAAAAATTATTCCATTTCCCTATTCCCCTAGCTGTGAAATTGAGTATATAAGTGCCTTTTCTGTCAGGATGTAGAGATGGTTCTAGTCCTCAAGGTATTGACATCTAGAAGGAAGATAATGCATTTAAAGGATTCCCATATAAGGCAGGATATTAAAAGAAAAATTTCTATTTCTTTAAAACACAGAGGGGAGGGAGCTATTTTAGATTATGAACACCAACAAAGATTTTGAATGGGTTTGGTATTTGAGTTGGCTGGCCTTTGTCAGGCAGTGGGTTTTGATGAACAGAAGTGGGAAGCCAACACAGTAGCTTGGAAGGGCCAGGGGTACAGTTTGGTTGTCTGTGTGAGGCTGCTTGATGGCAGGTGAAGTCTGTGGCCAATCACGGAGGGTCTTATGTGTCAAGATAAGGGGTTTGTCTATAACACTAAGGGCAGTGGAGACCCTAGAATGATTTCCAGCAGGAAAATGGCATCGTGAGAAGATAAGTAGTGATCAGTGATACTCTCCCAGAGAAGAGCCAGTGATTTAGGACATAATGGCAGGGAATCAATACATTTTTTAAACTTTTTAACATTTATTTTTTATCATTTTTGAGAGAATGCAAGCAGGGGAGGGGAAGAGAGAGAGGGAGACACAGAATCTGAAGCAGGGTTCAGGCTCTGGGCTATCAGCACGGAGCCTGACCTGGGGCTTGAACTCACAAACTGTGAGATCATGACCTGAGCTGAAGTTGAATACTTAACCAACTGAGCCATCCAGGGTGCCCCTCGATGCATTTTTTGAAAATCGAGTTTGCTAGGCTCTGGTGCCCAGTTTGCTCAAACATTTAGTTTAGTTGTTGCTATGATGCTATTTTTCAGATGTGCTTAGTCAGTAGACTTTAAATAATATTGATTACCCTCCATAATGTAGGTAAACCTCATCCAATAAATAAGCTGCAGGCCTTAAGTGTTAACACTGAGGTTTCCTGAAGAAGGAGTTCTGCTCAAGTCTACAACATAGAAACCCTGCCTGAGTTTCAAGCCTGCTGGCATGCCCTGGAAGTTTTGGACTTAAGCCTTCACCATCAACTCTTACCTGAATTTCTAGCCTGCCAGCCAGGCCCACAGATTTTAGACTCACCAGCCCCAAGCCAGTTCCTTAAAATACATGTTGGCAGAGATAGTCTCGTGTGCACAGTTTTCTAGTTCCAATTTGGCCAAGAATGGACCTTGGCCTTTGAGATGAAGCTCATCACCTTGTGTGGAAACACGTTTCTGCTTCCCACTCTGTTGACTGCTCCTTTGTTCTGCTTAAGTGTGTTGTAAGTGGCCCTCAGGCACAACCCCCAGCTTCCAGTATTTCAGACTCCACAGGGGATGGGTCAGTGTCCTTCTATCGCGTCAGGAAAGAGAGGCTCTTAGGGCAATTGCCCTGTGTCGGCTGTGCTGGAGGCTGATCCACTTGCCACGAAGAACCAATGTGCACTATTGGAGCTAATCTTGCTCTGTCTCTTCTCTATGTGAGTGAAGACTTGTTCCATCCCAGTGCTTGACTGCGTTGTATTTTCACCCTTGGTACTCTGTTTGACACAGTACTCTGTTTGACGCTAAATATATATATATATATATATATATATATATATATATACATATACATATACACATATACACACACACACACACATATGTATATATATATATACACACACACATACACACATATATATAATTTCATATCCATTCACCTATCCATTTCTATATCTCCTGTTGGTTCCATTTCTCTGGAAAACCCTAATACATGCTCCAACTATTTCCCAAAGTATTTTGAGATGGCTAAGCAACCACCTTTAGTATAATCTGGCTTTACGTTTTGTAGGTTTAAACCATTTTTTACGGCAGTCAATGAACCTTCAGTAGATTTGGGTATCTCCTTTATTTCCTCCCAGTTCATGGCTTACTGTCCCCAGGTCACTGCCCCCCATCTGATGATCCTACAGCAAATTCACTAAAAGAATAGAAATGATGGGTCAGCAGACTGACCTCTGGAATCTGGAAATAAGATTTAGTCTGCAATTGATACTAAGAAGTATTAACATAGCCTACCCTGCTGCCCATTCTGCCTTAAGATTTAGGTATTATATGTTTATGAGAATTAGGTGGCATCTCTGAAGGAAACCAGAAGTTTGTGGAGTAAAACAGGATATACAGAGGTCTTAGAAGGTGTGACAAGAAGCTTACAGAAAGTGTGGTGATGTTGATAAGGGAAAAATGGAGAGGAAGAGATGGGACACTATTTCTCCAGGGCTAACAAACTATGGCTGTAATGAGGACTCTGTCTCAGGCCTCCCAGATGACACTGGTCCTTTCCATAGGCACACTCTGAGATTTCTCTGTGACATGGAAGACCTACTTCCTCCTCTTCGAGCCCCGTTGTCTTGTCTGTAACACGACAGCATTGGGCCAGATGATCTGGAAGTTCCTTTCTAGTTCTGGCTTTTTACAACTCTGTAACTTATTTTCCCAAGTCAGCTATGTGATTTGGAAGAGATGTTATTTCAGTGGACTTTGTGTTCTATTAGTAAATGAAATTGAAATATTTATGTTTCGGTATTCAAATCCACCTTTGTGGGCTTTGATTAGCATGAACATGTTCTCCCTCCAAATTATGTCCAAGCAGACTTACCAAATCATCAAACTAGTCCCATTCACCCTTTACACAACATCCAAGATGTTTGCACAGTGACTAAGGGGAATGGAGGTCCCTCCCGTCAACAAACAAAGAAAATAGCTTTTAAAAGTCATAAATGATACATGGTAAAAAAAAAAAAAAATTGGGCAATATACCAAATATAAGGAAAAAAGCAAAAAAGGCTAGAATTTCACACATCAGTGATCATTCTAACATGTATTTTCTATGTTTAGATGTACACACATACATAAATTTATGTAAATGAGATCATATATATGTAATTTTGCAATATTTTTAAAAATTTTGCAGTATTTAAAAAAATTTTGAAAACCTATAATTAAAATTTTTATTTAAGGGGCACCTGGGTGGCTCAGTCGGTTGGGTGTCCGACTTCAGCTCAGGTCATGATCTCACAGTCCGTGAGTTCGAGCCCCGCATCGGGGTCTGTGCTGACAGCTCAGAGCCTGGAGCCTGCTTCAGATTCTGTGTCTCCCTCTCTCTCTGCCCCTCCCCTGCTCATGCTCTGTTTCTGTCTCAAAAATAAATAAAAACATTAAAAAAATTTAACAAAAATTTTTTTATTTAAAATTATTTTAGAGTTCAATAATTTTATTGAAAAATTTAAAAAATTATAAAATATTTAAAGGACATTGACATGAAAGGGAAGATTAACACATTTGCTTTCTCAACTCATAGTTGTACCATCCATGTCTAAAGATGCTGAAAAATGTGAAAATTGACACAATGGAGAATTCTCTGACTCTCCAAAGAGACTGGGCAAAACTGTAAATGAAACCAATGACAAAACCTTTGTTTGCCTTGCTTAATAGACATTAATAATTTACCCATTGGGTCTTACACAACGGAAAAATTTCAGATAATACAGAGTATCAACTACGTTGTCCCTCTATATTGCCAATTTAGAATTGCCAGTTTTCACACCAATAACCTAGTGTTTAAAGCAGAAATAATTGAATATCTTAAATGTGGACTTGATGAGCTCTTAAATGCCAAAACTTATGTTACAACTTTTTGAACTAGAAATGAAAACTCTATGGATCATCTTCTAGGATATTATGAGACCAAAGGAGTACAAAGAATAATTCAGAGATACAGCCTTTAACAATTTTACTATCAGACATTGCTCAATGTCTATTGGGTGAAGAGTAAGTCAAAGAAACAGCAGAAGTACCAGTTTCCAGTATTACGGCAACTCCGTGCAGACTTTACTACAGACATAAAGACTGAGTTAACATCTCCTCTGCAGAATTGCCATTTGCCTTACAAATAAACAGCTTAATTAGCAGATAGGAGACAATGGCGCCTGCTGCTTGCATCTTCTTACCAATCCTAGGCACAGAGAAGACTTCTTTTATGTGAATGCTTGGCCACGAGACACAGCAGCACTGAAATATTCAAAGTATTGAATAACTCTTTTTGAATCTTATGGTTTATCCTTGGGACAACCGTGTGACATTTTACTGAAGATACAAAAGCAGTGGTGTGTGAAACCACACCACAGTATGACCTTCACAGGGTGATTATGAGCATTTCATGAACGAGTTTTTGATCTAATCACTTTTTAAAAATGTTCATGTATTTATTGTGTTTGTGTGTGTGTGTGTGTGTGTGTGTACGCGTGTGTATAAGAGAGAGAGGGAGAGAGAGAAAGAGAGGGGAGGGGAGACACAGAGGGGGAGAGAGAATCAAAAGCAGGCTCCACACTGTCAGCCTAGAGACTGATGCAGGGCTCATGAACCTGGAGATTGTGACCTGAGCCAAAATCAAGAGTTGGACACTTAACCGACTGAGCCACCCAGGTGCCCCTTGATTAATCACTCTATTTTTTTTGATCTTCATTTATTTATTTAGTTTTAATGTTTATTCATTTTTGACAGAGAGAGAAAGAGAGTGCAAGTGGGGGAGGGGCAGAGAGAAAAGGAGGCACAGAATCCAAGGCAGGCTCTAGACTCTGAGCTGTCAGCACAGCGCCTGACACCGGGTTCAAAATCATGAATCGCAAGACCATGACCTGACCCGAAGTCAGACACTTAACCAACTGAGCCACCCAGACGCCCCGATCTAATCACTTTTAAAGTGATGAAAATGGTGCCTGGCCATAGTAAGCTCTTTATAAATGCTTATTAAATACATTTAAAAATAAATACGGTATGGCTTGTTTTTCCTTTAGAGGCCTGTCTGATTCACAGTGGGGCAGGATTGGGGATCTCCAAGTACCAGAGTCTCTCCCCTCCAGCACCTGCTTGCCCCAGTGAGCTGCTCTCCGGACCTGAGTCCTGGCTCACCACAGACAGCCTCAGCCTCCCACACTGGGTTGCATCTGGCTACATCTGGAGATCGACCATCCTGCCTAGGAAGCAAAATTTCCACATTCAGGAAGTGGAATGATTGCCTTTCAAATACAACAGGCATATTTTCTGAGGTACCCTTCCACCTGTGTACAAATATCAAAAAGATCAAAAGAAGACTGAAAAGAGCCTCAGAACATTTCTGTTCTGTTCTCTCAGAACAGAAATTACTCAGAGAAACAAAATAAGGGAAGAAAACTAAGTTCAGACTGGGAATAAACATTTCTGGATTATGTTACAAATTTGGTTGTTGGGACAAATCATCCTGTTTAAAAGGATTAACAAGTCTTCTTTCTTGTCTAGTGTTCTCTTCAGGCACTGTGAAGGCGTCTTGAGAAAGTTTGTCTCCTAAAAGCATATAATCTTTGCCTGCAGTTTGTTCAATAGAAGTGAGTAATTATTATACGCTTGAACCAGTCACACCATGTTGGCTGAGCCTTCAAATTACTTCAGACTGGATCAGTTGCAAACCTTTCTTTTTCCTATTTAAACCATAATATTTGGGGTTTACATATGTTTAATTTCCTATGAGCTGTTAATGAGGATAATGTTCTTCTTCTGTGTTGGAATAAAAGAAAAAATTTCTTAAATAAGCCCCTGAGGCCTAAGAAGTCTCATGGAACTTTTAGGCCCTACAGACAGGAACCAGGCACTGAAGAAGAAATATTTTATTTTATTTTATTTTATTTTATTTTATTTATTTATTTTTGGAAGAAGAAGAAATATTTTAAAATAGGTATCTTTCTGGGGCGCCTGGGTGCCTCAGTCAGGGTTAAGTGTCCGACTTCGGCTCAGGTCATGATCTCTCAGTCTGTGAGTTCAAGCCCCACGTTGGGCTCTGTGCTGACAGCTCAGAGCCTAGAGCCTGCTTCGGATTCTGCGTCTCCCTCTCTCTCTGCCCCTCCCCTGCTCTCTCTCTCTCTCTTTCTCTCTCTCTCTCTCAAAAATAATAAAGATTAAAAAAATTAATTGAAATAGATATCTTTCATATGCTGCATCCACCATATTTTTTATACATAGGAACATTCCAGTAACTAAATTCACCTTTAAAGAATGAGTGGTCTTCAATAAACGTTTGAGAAGATGCTGTAATTGCTGCATGTGCCAAGAGATAACATGAGTGCTAGTCCATCGGCCTGCACAAAGGACTATTGCTCACTTCCTGGTGTGTAGCAACAACAGTGACACCATCGGCTCAGGGGTAGAAGGAGGAAGCTATAATATGGTCTCCAGCGTGCCTGTGAAGAGTGACTTAGCATCTTAGAGTTAGTAGTTCAGGTGCTTAATACATGTTAGTGCCCTTCTTTGACTTCCCTACTTGACTCCAGCGACCAGAGAGAAAGCTGACAGTCTGTGTGATCTGTGCCCACCTGCGGGGACATTAGGGTCCCCTCTACATTCAGTACCACAAATTTAGGAGCATAAGCAACATTTACAAATGTCTTCTCATCGGTAGGCTCTCTTGCCTGGCATTTGACCTAACGTTGAGCGAGAAAAGCACGGTGGTCATTTTCTTTACAGTTCCCGCAGAAGGCCGGAGACATTCTCCAACACGCCCATTTCCCTCTATGCACTCATTATGGCTCACTGTCAAGTTACCCACATCTATCTGGAGTCTTGCAGTCTTCCGTACATTTCCTGCCCCGTGCGCAGAGTTGTGTTTCCTTTCATTTGTTCTGTGACTCCTGTGTGCAGACTTGGAGCGTGGCCTTCCTATCCTACTTGGGCATTCCCGAGCTCAGTGAGCAGATACACTTGCACTGCATCTACGTCCATGTAGTCGGAAAGCCTCACCTGGATTTCCTCTCAGCTCTGGTCTTGCTACATCCATGAACCCTAGTCACTGCTCATTCATTTGGGGTTGTGCTCACACATGTTGTTTTTGTTGTTCAGAATATCTTAGTTCTAAGCACATGGGTGGGCCTCAATGAACACTTGTTGACCTGGCGCTGGGTTAGATTAAGTTGGCTTTCTTATTCATTCATCCCATCCATGGTCATGCAAGGCTGTGGTGGAGGCAGGGCGAGATTGTGAAAAAGCAAACAAACGTGGGTTTTGTAGTCAGACATACATAGTTTGCTTTCAACCCTTGCTCCTTGCAGGCTCTGTAACCTTTGGCAAGTTGCCATAGAATCAGAATAACAATGGCTCTTAGTAGTGAGTGTGACAAAGAAATAAGATAATATGAGAGAGCCTCTAGCCCAGTGTCTATATCCTGGCTCCCCTGCCTGCAGCCTCTTCCTATCTCCACATCTTGAACCCAGTGCAACATGGAGGCACTGACTCCAAGCAGCAGGGACATCCTCTGACTTCCTCTGGCTCTTCTCACAGGGGGCTGGGCATCTGCAGCAATGGGCAGTTGACACAGAGGTTCCTGGCAGATTTGATCCCTCTAATTAACAGACCTCATTAAGGACTATGAGGAAAAAAAGAAAAAACTATTTGGGGGAAAGTATTTGCAAGTCATCTGATTGATGAAGAATGTGTCCTGAATGTAAATAGAACTCTTCAAAACTCAAAAATAAGAGAACGCACTATTTCAAAAAATAGACAAATGATTTGAGCAAACATACCACCAAAGAAGATAGATAGATTACAAATAAGCACATGAAAACATGCTCAGCATCATAAGTCATTAGGGGGAGGCAGTTAAAATCAGTGATACCACTGCACAACTCTGAGTGGCTAAAGTTGAAAGGGCTGACCAGCCCGGGGTTTGGTAAGGATGTGGAGGAAACAAAACTCTCACACACCTAGTGGTGAGAATGTAAATGGTACAACCACTTGTCATTTTCTTAAAAATAAAAGCCTGTCTCTACTGTATGACCTCATCATTCCTCTCCTTGATATTTACTCAAAAGAAATGAAAGCATAGTCACACGAAGATTTGTAAACAATTATTCGTAGCAGCTTTATTCATAATGTCTCCAAACTGGAAACAATACAAATGTCCATCAACAGGTGAATGAATAAACAAGCTGGTATATCCATAGAATGAAATTCTATCAATGAAATAAATAATACTAGCTCTAAAGAGGAATTAACTATTAATACTCATGGTAACATGGATTAAACCTCAAAATAATTTTGTTGAATGAAAGAAGCCAGATCAAAAGAGTACCTGCTGTAGGCTTCCATTTACATAAGGTGCTAGAAAATGCAAACTAATCAATAGTGACACAGCATATGGATCAGTGGCTGCCACGGGGTCTCCAGAGAAGGCAGGCTGGGATTATGAAAGGTCACAAGGAAACTTTTGCTGGTGGTGTATAGTTTACTCTCTTAATTGTGGTGATGGTTTCACAGGCGTATGCATACGCCAAAACTTTTCTACACTTTAAATATGGGCAATGTATTCTATGCCGATTATACCACAATAAAGCTGTTAAAAATATTTAAAGGAATAAGTGGAGACAAAAAGAAGACTCTGAAGCAGTCAGTTCTGAGTGGCGCCGTAAGCATTTCCAATAACTAAACAGGCCACTGTGTCATCTGGTGACAAAAATGCAAGCACTTTTTAAGAACAATTCCTGATTTTTTGTTCCCACCCATCGGGACTACTCATGGTCCATTGCTCGGTGGCTCTGAGACTGCCCAGCACCACCCGACACTGCGGGAAGGAGACCACACTCCAAATCGGGCTCAGGGCACCCATTCATTGTAGCCACCATCAAGTTCCTCTTCTCATCTTTGCATTTGAATGAGGAAAAAATGACATACAGTGTCCATTAGCTTCAGACAAAACCAACTTCATCTCCTCCTCTCCCCACAGAGACCTTTCCGTGTCCTTCTCTAACCCTGCCACAATCCTAGTGTCCCAATCCTCATGTGCCACAGTCCTCCGCAGTGTGTGTGCACAGGAAGTCGTTTTCTGAAGATCAGTTTTTACAAACTTTCTTTGATAAATTTAAAAATGAGTAAATTTATGAGCACAAGAAATCAGCCTGATTCGGAAGTTATGTGTGAATACTTGAAATAGTTAATAAGACACATCAAGGACAATTAAGACCAAAGCTTCTTTGGTGCAGCTGCTCAGAGGAAGATTTTGTGACCTCCATTCCAGACTCTTGACAGTAATAATCCTGAGTTCTGGCAAAGTCGACAAAGTCACTCTTCTAGAAGAGAAGCTAATAGTGTAGAAAGTGAATAAAGAAATGAATACAATATATAATGTGAATATCAGAAAAATAATTTCTAAAAATAGGGCTTTGGTTAGAAAAACACTTCAGGGCACCTGGGTGACTCAGTCGGTTAAACACCCAACTTTGGCTCAGGTCATGATCTCATAGTCTGCGGGTTCGAGCCCCGCATCGGGCTCAGTGCTGACAGCTCAGAGCCTGGAGCCTGCTTTGGATTCTGTGTCTCCTTCTCTCTGCCCCTCCCCCACTCACATTCTTTCTCTTTCTCTCTCTCTCTCTCTCTCAAAAAAGAAACATTTAAAAAATTTAAAAAAGAAAACATTTCAAAAAATAAAGCAGACTAGGTTTTATACCCTTGAGTATTAAGTCCTGGTTCAAAAAACTGCAAAACCTCATAAAGGAGATTCTCTCAGATGTCATACAGCAGAAAACTCCATTCTGGCAATTGTCTGGTACATAAAGAAAGACAAGCTGGTCTAACAGGGAAGAGCAAGGATCTTTGACTCCTGCAACTTAAGTTTGAATTCTGTCTCCACTGCTCACTAGCTGTGTGACCTCAAGTTATTTTTGCTAAGTCTCATTTTCTTCCTCCATAAAATAGGGATCACAATACCTCCTGTCTCATAAGATTTATTTTCAGGTGTGTTAACATAGGAAAACATTCAGCAGTGTTTAGTAGTAAGGACTCAATAAGTATCACCTTTGGTTTTTTTTGTTTTTTTTTTTTTTTAATGTTCATTTATTTTTGAGACAGAGAGAGACACAGCATGAACGGGGGAGGGTCAGAGAGAGAGGGAGACACAGAATCTGAAACAGGCTCCAGGCTCTGAGCTGCCAGCACAGAGCCCAACGCAGGGCTCGAACTCACAGACCATGAGATCATGACCTGAGCCGAAGTCGGAAGCTCAACCGACTGAGCCACCCAGGGGCCCCTGTTTTTATAGAATCTAAATGACATGTGCTTTAAGCCATTATCTCCGTTCAGAGTTCCCCAAACTTGCCCCATCACAACAATCTTTTGGGATGCTTGTTAAACATACAGATCCCAGGACACCGCCTCAGACCTACTGAACCTGTATGTCCAAGGGAGGTGCCTGGGAATGTGCTTAACAAGAGCCTCCAAAGCTCCAGGCACATTTGGGAGACATAGACGATGTTAGCAAAATTCCATATTCCCTATATCCTGGTCTCAAACTTGGGGATCTGATTGAAATACAGACTCCCAGAATTCCCCACCCCCAGGAAATTCTGATTTAGCTTTGAGATGGAGTCCATGAAACTGCATTTTATTTTATTTTATTAATGTTTATTTATTTCTGAATGAGAGAAAGAGACAGAACATGAGCAGGGGAAGGGCAGAGAGAGAGGGAGACACAGAATCCAAAGCAGGCTCCAGGTTCTGAGTTGTCAGCACAGAGCCCTACACGGGGCTCAAATTTATGAACCCTGAAATCATGAACTGAGCCAAAGTCGGATGGTTAACTGACTGAGCCACCCAGGCCCCTCTATGAAATCTATGCATTTTATTTATTTATTTATTTATTTATTTATTTATAATTTTTTAATTTTAATTTTAATTTTAATTTTTTTCAATATATGAAATTTATTGTCAAAATGGTTTCCATACAGCACCCAGTGCTCATCCCAAAAGGTGCCCTCCCCAATATCCATCACCCACCCTCCCCTCCCTCCCACTCCCCATCAACCCTCAGTTTGTTCTCAGTTTTTAAGAGTCTCTCATGCTTTGGCTCTCTCCCACTCTAACCTCTTTTTTTTTTTTTTCCTTCCCCTCCCCCATGGGTTTCTGTCAAGTTTGAAATCTATGCATTTTAAATAAGCTTCCCATCCTCAGAAGAAAAGGACCCTCAGCCCACACTTTGAGAAGTGCTGCCCAGTGTTGTCATACCCCATTTAGACTAAAAAGAGAACTCTAAGAATAGTCTGTAATCTTGGGAGAAGTGTCCTATAGCTTTGCTTCTATTACCAATTCACAGAATACATGAATTAGAGAGAATTCATACCAACTTAAATTGATCCCTTCTATGCCAAGTTCTTTGATTTGGGGTCAAAAAGTAATTCAAAGTCTGTCATGCATTTGATGCGTCTGTTCGGGGTTTGCATGGTTGTGCCTACGTAGGCCTTTTTATCTGCTCGGATCACCGAATCTGATTTAATGACTTGTAGGCACCCTGAAGGTAAGGACTGTGCTTTCTTAGTCTGTGTGGGATGCTAGGCATTTCTTATGGGCAGAAGGCTCGAGAGAAGTATGAACAAAAGAGGTGAGAGCTGGCCTGAGCACAGCACTCAATTCCCAGTGAGGCTTTGGCTTTGGGGTGCTGGACTCACCAGCTGCCCCAGCGCCCCTCCTCATAGTTCTGGATTCACCTCATGTGCTGAGATAAAGCAGAAGACAGATCCTTATAGTGAGGTCAGGCTACGTGGACATTGTATATGTGGACTTGATCGCACGACACTGGATCGGTCAAAGAGAAACACACGTCATGTAAGCCGCCAAAGCATAGGTCTGGAAAGATGTGCCCGGATGTCTGAGCTGGAAAGTGTTGAGACCCGGAAGGGAAGTACAACTCTGGCAGAGAATAGCAGAGAGCATTTCTGCTGATCCAGTGGACCTTGGCCATGAACCAAGAAATACTTTCATTGGGATAAGCGCGCAGTCCTCCACATCAAGTTAAGAGCCATAACAAAACAGAATTTAGTGTATAAGTACGATCAAAACTGTGTCACCAACTTGGGGGAGCATCTTGCTAAGTAACTGACATTTCCAAATATGTATTAGTGTGTGTGACTCACAGACCTGAGGTTCGGATCACGTCATCCATCTCCTTTGGAAATGGACCTGCTCTACTCTTAAAAGCCAGCCCAGGCGCTCAGTCTTATTTGTCATAACGTTCCAATTCAAAACTACAGTTCTTGAAGCTCATCTAAAATGATAATTCAGGGAGCTTTCATTTCCGTAGCTGTCTTTTTTAATATGACAACATAAGAGCTTGTAAGTTATCTCTGATAAGCAGCATCATTTAGAGAGGATGAAGGATAAAAGTTTGGGAAGCTCTGAAGTTTATTTCCATCTCTATTCCTCATTTGCTGAGAGAATTATGGCAAGTGATTTAAGCTCCTAGTTCCTGAATTTCTTCCCCCCATGGTCCACAACCAGTCACCGGGTGAATCATTTCACACAGCTCTCCTAAGAATGGAGAGTAACATGTCTTTCTACAACTCCACAGGAATCATACCTGCTGAATAATAAAGAGGACAAATAACTTATGTTTAGAATCATAGGTAATGTTGGAAATTATCAGGATTCAGGTCTTCTCACAAAAGTGCTAGGAATTTTAGTGCTCTGAATGAAAGGGTTTTTTTGCTTGTTTTTTAATGGCCACGCTGGTTTACACCAATAAACAGAAAATCTCATTATCCTTTTTCTCCCCACACACCTGCTTCATCTAGCTTAGAGGCAAAAGAAAGATTAATTTGTTTTGTATCATGGACAGAGAGTTATTCAGGAAATTAAACCATGGATCAATTGGAAACAGACATAGTCGGAAGTGATCTCATCATTAAGTTATGTTCCCAAAGACACACAACTCTCCCAACTTACAGAATTCAAGCCAGTTTACAAACCTTATGTATTTCTTTCTTCCCAAACTTCCATCCATCTCCATTTCCCTAAATATTTGTTAGAAATGTTTTTAGCTGTAAGAAACAAAGCCCAACTAAGAGTAGCTTAAATCATGAGGGTATTTATTATTTCCTTAATAAAGAGTCCAGAAGTAGATGGCTTTAGGGTTGTGTGATATTTCAATAACGCCATTAAAGACCCAGACTACTTAATCTTTTGCTTCACCATCCATAGAGTGTGGGCCTATTGTCCTCTTGTTTGTTGTCATTGGATGCTCATAAAGTGCCCGGTATGACTCCAGAATCATATCCTTTACATTATTTTCAATGGCAGAAAGCAGAAAGATAGGGACAGGTGAAAAAAGAGGTGGTTTGGCCACTGTCGAGTTATACAAGGCATGAAAAGAAGAGGACTTACTCCTTAGCAGGTGTAAGTGAGGAAGAGTTAGAGATAAAGAACAGTAATGACATTGAGCACTTTATGTCAAGCACGGTACTTTACAGTTGTTATCTTTTTAAATTCTCACAACAATGCTGTGACATCAGTACTATTAAAATATGCATTTTATAGAAATAAAAATTTGATGTAACAAAACTAAAAGTGATTTAAAAAGTGCTTTCGAATGACATTTATCCTACCATTCCATGTGCAATGTTTTCATTTTTGTCCTGGATATGAGCATGTGTGACTCATACCCCCTTCAAGGAAGGAACTTTTGGCTCAGCTACTAGGAGCGTTGTCAGCAGACAACCTTCAGATGGAGGCCCCTGCAGGCAGACGATTGCCTTTCCCAAGGTCACCCCTCCCTGGAGTGTCCACATGTCCAATGACTGAGTTGGGTGGGAGTGTGCAGGACAGGTATTCTGGCCCAACAGGGGATAACCGATAGACTAATTTAGCTAGACTTCTCCCTCTGACCACCCTCCTTCTTGCCTTCCCTTTTCCACAGGTGATGATCCTAAGGCTCCCTGAAAAACATCTTAAACCCAATTCGGTCTCAGAGTCTGCTTCCCAGGAAAATCAAACTGCGACAATTTTGAATATCCTTTCTACCTCTTGTCTACAGGCATTGTATTTTTATTTTATATCATTGCAGACATACCCATGTACTTTGAGTTTAATTTTTAAACTTAACATTCTATCATGAACATCTCCTCATATTCATAGACTTTTTAATTTCCTGTTTAAGATGTAAAAATAAAATATAACCATATTACATATGTTTGAAGAAAGAAGAGAAAGTTACCCACAATCCTACTACCAAACATAGCTGATTGACATTTTGATATATTTCCTTAATTTTTTCTTCTGAATAGTTTTATAAGGTTATAATCACAATGTATAAACAGTGTCCTTTTTACATTCTTTAAATTTTATCTATGTATTTTTATGCTCTCCCTTGAGCCAGAAAAGATTAAAGGCAAGTTATTAAATTACATAAATTTAGTAAAATGTAAGCCAGACATCAGCTAGGGCCTCCTATTCTTCAGATATTTTGGTAACCATATCCAATACTTGAACACATGACAAATGAGAATTCGGAGCCCTTCTAAGGTTTTGAGAATTTCCTACTACTCACTTACTCACAATTCTTGTTGCAGCTTCCTGTCTCCCTAAGGGAGACAACTGGCTCCCCAATCCTGCCATGTCAACCTGGGTGATAAGCACCTTCTCCAGTTGTCTTACACAAAACTCCCACAAAATAAACCAAAACCAAAATCCACTTTCAGAAAGCATTCTGTGACTTTTCTCACTTCTCTAAAGTTTGGGGGACCACTGGATGCAAAGCCTTCTGACATCTTGCTGTTCCCTAAGTCTTCTCTCTTCTCCTGGAGCAACTGACAAATTCTTCCCTTCACCTCACGTACGACAGTTCCACCCACTTTTGGGCTATTCAGGATGAGCGTCTATACCCCAAAGCAGGTGATTCCAATTCAGATAATTTCCTCAACAAGGGCAGGTCTTGACCTAAAGGAGTTTTCTGTTTTTCCAGGCTAAGAAAAGAGAAATGTTTTTGGATATCTACATTAAAATTAGAGGGTGAGGAAATAGGTCAGAGAGAAAACAAAAGGGAAAGAATATGATACCAGGAGAGAGGACAGGACATAAAGTGTATGTTATAAAGTTTCTGCATTTGAAGACTTGCTAGGGAGGGCTGAGGAGGGGTCAAAGTTAAGCAACATGACAAGGGAGTATTCCAATAACTTAGCAGCTGGTGGGACCTGAAGACCAGAAGAGATGGTGAAATAAAAGGTAACACCAGAGGGGTGCCTGGGTGGCTCAGTCCGTTAAGTGTCTGACTTTGGCTCAGGTCAGGATCTCATGGATCATGGGTTTGAGCCCTGTGTTGGACTCTGTGCTGACAGCTCAAAGCCTAGAGCCTGCTTCGGATTCTGTGTCTCCCTCTCTCTCTGCCCCTCCTTCGCTCACACTCTGTCTCTCTCTGTCTCTCAAAAATACATAAATATTTTTAAAAATTTTAAAAAAGAGAAAGGTAACACCAGAATTAGGAATCTGGGACTAGGGAAAGTAGCCCCACCTTGAGATAAAATGAGAAACTCTGGAAGGAAGTTCATTTTGGAGGGTAAGGCAATGCATGTACCTTCACAGGTAAGAATCCAGCTGGATTTGTTTGTAAATGGACTTGGAGTATGTATAAACAGGGTACTGAGGGTGTTGTTTGCTCTATTCTGGCTCCTGGCTGAATATAAGCTTACAAACATAAGCGTTTGTGAAGAACTATGGAATGACACTGTATCATCACATCAGTCCAAAGAGAAGGGAGATTTATAGTAAGAGGTGGGATGAATCAAAACATTTTTGGTAGGGATCAGATGATAGGGTGGTGTGGAGAGATGGATTAATGGGACTGGTAGAAAATTGTGTCTATGAATTCTAAAGTATCCACAATTAGGGTTTTTCTTTTTTGTTATTTTGCCCGTCAGAGTGTTGGTGTTATTTTGTGAAAGAGGAAAGCATCGTGCTGGGAATGAAAAACGATTTTCAGCCACTTGCTGCTTTAACTCTGTTACCCTGGCAACCAATTTTCTCAGCCAGGAGGGATGATTTTACTACAGAGACACTCTATATTGGACTATTGTGATTTCAAAGGAAAATATTTACAGCTCTGTCAGTATAGCTGTTCCAGTTGAGATTGTGACAGCATGGCCCAGTAAACTCAATTTCAATGATTTCTGAAGAGTTTTTCCATTATTGACTCCAAGTAACATCACTGTTTTAACCAAGAGCAAACCCCTGCAGCATGCATAGCCCATATTGGTTGGGGTTTGTTTATCTTTTTCTTTCATCTCTATCAATGATGAAGTTAGTTGATCCCCTTTGAAGTTGAAATCAAACCAAAAGATTAAAATAATTATGTGAGACAGTTGTGGCTGGGCCCAATGGACAGTTTTGTCCTCATCCCATGACCATCTTGGAAGAGAACTCAGGGGGCTTCTCATTTTTCCAAATGAAAAGCCTCTCCCTCAAGCATTGGTGAGAAATGGACATTCCACTGCAGGCTTGGTGGGGAAGCTGGTTGACATCAGAGAGCTCGGAACCTTTCACTTCCTCCCCATCCTGGGCAATTTTCCTCTTGTCTCTGCTGTAGCCTGCTGCAGTCTCCCCCTTCTTCTCCCACCTCCCTCCCTCCAGCGTTACCTTCCTGGGGTCCCCTCAACTCCCTCCACATCTCCATTCTCAGATTGACAAAGGGCACTGTAAACTCCTCCAGCTGGGCCTCATGCTCATCTCCTCAAACTGTCCTATAAGGAAGCCACTGGTCACCATACTGCTGGCTTTGTGCTCAACAAATGAAAGCCATCTCTTACCAGAATCCTTCCTCCTTAGATAATAGGAGGTAATTATAAATTTTTTTTGTCAGTTGTTTGTGTTGAAACTATCTGAGTTGTTTTAGATTTCTCATGTGTTTGGTTTGAAAAGCAAGTTTCTTGGTTTTAGAAGTAAAGCACCTGTCCAGATTCCTACAGTAACAAAATCTGGATGTACTGTTCTGTACCAGAAGTATAAAGAGTGAGACTAAAAGACTGAGCCTCTCAGATCCAGATATTTTTCCTCCTTCTAGTGTAAGATTGCTTCCAATCTTAACTAGCAAGGTGTGGTTCTGATTTGAACTGAACATTTATTTGATGATAGCATTCAGATGATTGCTTTACTGTTTATTATTCTTCCCATCCCATAGTGGTATTTTTTATTTTGAAAGATGATCTTACTAATTAAATTAATCTGAATTGATAAATCATTTGTGTGTGACAGGGAGTTCGAAGGGGGGTATACTGAGAATTCTTGCATATTTCCAGCCCCATTCTGGAACCAGCCTTACTCCACTCTCAGTGTAGTTCGTCAGAGAATTAAACACATAGAATCAGCTTGCATACCCTCACTACTGAATAATTTTTTACTTTTCTCCCAAACTTTCCTTAACTTCACCTAAAACAGAGGGTCTCTCATTCACTTTTTATTCATCTATAGACTTGTTGAGACAATGTTATAAGCTTTGGCCATATGGACAAATATTATGGAAAGTACGTTGTTCATGTTACGCTTGAATTTGCTTGTGGCAGAGCTGACTTTTTTTTTTTTTTACTTATATTGCACTTCAATAAACCCCCTAGACCCAGAATCTGAGGTTCTTTATTTTTTTAAGTTTATTTATTTATTTGGTAATATCTACACCCAACATGGGGCTTGAGCCCATGTCCCCAAGATCAAGAATCATGTGCTCTTCTGGCTGAGCCAGCCAGGTGCCCCTGAGATCCTTTAGATTAACAGAAAACTACCACACTTTTATTTTTTGAGAAAAGCAAAAACTAACTCAGGACTTCAAAAATTTAAATATTTTGCATAATAGGGGACTTTCCCTCTGGATTCTTAGTCAAAATACCATTAACATCAATGCTTTCTTTCAATTTTAGCTGTCTGAATTAAAATATTTTAAGAGCCCTTATTTTTACTTCCCTTTGAAATACATGGTGCTAGAAGATACTAGTATAACACAGATGAAGACACAATCTATTTTCTAAAGCAACTTACATTAAAGTAGGGGAGCTAAAGGAGTAAATAAATATTATAGTATAATAAAGGCAAAGACAGAGGTAGACCTACAATTTTAAGGCAGAAGACTCAAGAGTGACTAACTGGCCTGAAGAGGTGGGAGGAAGTCAGGAAGTTTTCTCAGGGGTGTTGACACTGGTATTTAACGGCCAAGATGAGTTTACTTCATTAAGGTGAGATATGCATGGGCAAGAGTGCTCCACACTGAGGAAGCTGCAAGAAAGTAAATAAAATATTGACTGGCAAATGGAACCATGATTTAAAAAACAACACAACTTATTGAAAATCTATTATGTGCCAGGCATTATGTGCCACCAGTTTCTAGGTTATTCATAATTCAAAGCTCTCTAGGGAATGTTGTTATTATTCCTCCTTTCACAGGTGAGGACACAAAAGTTTAATGAGGATGAGTACCTGCCTAATGCTCAACAGTATGATTACACTGGCTGTTCAGCCCAATTGGGTCTGACTCCAGTTCTCTTGTGCAGATTCAAAATGAAACTGAACTTGCACGAGGACATAGGTATTTCTGCTTGATTCGTTGTCCCAATTAGTGATACAATAATTTATGACAATTATGGATAATTTAATCAATTATGATAAATGAAATGATTACACAGGGACTTGGGTGTTCACACAAGCCTTTGAATGTAAAATATAGATTGAATTTGATAATTGGAAACTTTGGATGAAGCATAAATTCAAATGTATTTTTCTGACGTGTAAGAGACCCATTTCTAAGACCAAGACTTCATAAAGAGGTCTTATTTCTATTTGTTTTATAATTAGAGATATGGTGTTGATGAGCTCAAGGTAGAAGCATTTGTGGACTTTTTCTCCTTTTTATCCTTAAGGAAATAAGCCAAAATGCTAAAATAAATTAGTAGTACATTAAGTTTGGAAGTTTTAAAAACACGTGTTATTAGAACACACACATACAAGTTATCATATTCTTCATGTAGGATATGCAACTGATGGAGCTTCACTTTCAAAGTATGCTTTTGCACATTTATATTCCAGACGGTACAATTGCATTGATGGCAAGCCCACTGTACATCGTTTGAAATAGCATGTATTCTGATGTATTCAGGATCTATTCAGCACAGCCCAAGGATTGCCTTGGATTTTGTCCCTGATATTGTAAATATAGTAGAGCAGACTAGTAATCATCCCATTTCTTCAAAGGGTTTGAAATATATAGGCACAGAATTACTGTCTGGATTTTCTCATTTCCAAGTGTGCTTTTATACCACACTCTCCATACAGTCAGCATAATTTGAGGTCAGGTACTGTGCTAGTTATAGGCCACAATATAGGTTTCTAAGGATAGAAAGTTATATCTGCCAATTTTAATGGGGCATCAAACCTCTATTCCACTAACCATCATGTAGTCTAATGAACAATAAAAGACAGAAATGTGGGCATTTGGCATGGGAAGGAATGGGGAAAACAACAAATTGTGCCACAGAGAGGCTTCCAAAAGTATTTCACAAAGGTCTTACCTTCTGAGTCTCAAGAGTGAATAGGAGCTCTCTAGGAAGTGAAGTAGGATGATATTCCAGGAAGTGAGATGAGTATCAGTAGAGGAAAATGCACAGGTTTTAAAAACAGGAAGTTATCACCAGGCTGGAGGTGAGAGTATGTTGTATGGAAGGAAGAAAGCAGGAATGGCCCAGCAATAGCCCTAGATTTAAAGGCAGGCTGGTGCAGAGTAGGAATGGCTTTGTATTCTTTGTATTCTAAACTTTTTAAAAATGTTTATTTATTTTTGAGAGAGAGAGAGAAAGAGCACAAGCACAAGAGAAGAAGGACAGAGAGGAGGGGACAGAGTATCAAAAGTGGGCTTTGCACTGACAGCAGTGAGCCCAATGCAGGGCTCAAACCCACAAACTGAGATCATGACCTGAGCCGAAGTCAAATGCTTAACCAACTGAGCCACCCAGGTGTGGACCAAAAGCCAGTGCAGGGTATTTTGGCTAGTGAATGAAGGGTTCTGTATTTCAAGGAGTGGTGGGCTTCAGAGAAAGCAAGTCTGTGTATTCTTTTGATAACCTAGCCCTGTATTTGCAGTCTTATTTGGATATTGAAGTGAAATCATTCATGCTTTAACTCTCCTATCTCCTGTTTTCAGGGAAGATGGCAAATGGCTAGCAGCCAGTTTATATGTAGGAGTTCTGTTCTATCACCTCTCAGTTTTCTCTTTTCTAAGCTGAATTATACAGACTCACTCTTCATTCCTTGCGGGGCTTATTCTCAAGTCTTTTGATATTGCCTTTTTAGCATTCCACTGACCTTGTGCCAAGTTCTTTTCCTCTGCCAATCTTCTTCATCTGAAAACTCATTAATTTATTTTTGACTAGGGAACATACTTATGTAATCCAACCATAAAACCCAAGAGAATCTTTCTCTCCCTGTCCTTCATCTGCTCAATTCTTACAGTCCCCTCCCGAAGATAATCACTATTGTTAGTTTCCTATTTGCCTTTCTAGAATTTTTAGCAAATAAAAACTGATGCAATATATGTGATTTCTCTTTTTTTTTTAAACAAGTGTTAGACTTCTCTACGTAAAGTTTTGCACCTTGTTTTTTTTTCACTTAATGTCTTGAAAATATGTCCAAAGCAGTTCACAGAGTTTTTCTTTATTGTTATTCTTCCTTTTTTAAATGCAAATTTTAGTTAGTTAACACACAGTGTAGTATTAGTTTCAGGAGTATCTAGCCTATCATAACAAATGCACTCCTTAATACCCATCACCCATCTAGTCCATCCTCCACCCACTTCTATCAATCCTCAGTTTGTTTCTCTGTCTTTAAGAATCTCTTGTGGGGGCGCCTGGGTGGCTCAGACGGTTGAGCGTCCGACTTCGGCTCAAGTCACGATCTCGTGGTCCGTGAGTTCGAGCCCTGCGTCGGGCTCTGGGCTGATGGCTCAGAGCCTGGAGCCTGCCTCCGATTCTGTGTCTCCCTCTCTCTTTGCCCCTCCCCCGTTCGTGCTCTGTCTCTCTCTGTCTCAAAAATAAATAAACGTTAAAAAATAAAAATAAAAAAAAGAGTCTCTTGTAGTTAGTTTCCCTTTCTTCTCTCTCCCCCTCTCCTTACCATATGTTCATATGTTTTGTTTCTTAAACTCCACATATGAGAGAAATCATATAGTATTTGTCTTTCTCTGACTGACTTATTTCACTTAGCATAATACATTCTAGCTCCATCCATGTCATGGTAAATGGCAAGATTTCATTCTTTCCTATGGCTGAGTAATATTCCGTTGTGTTTATATACACCACATCTTTATTCACTGATCAGTCAATGGACATTTGGGCTCTCTGCATAGTTTGGCTATTGTTGATAATACTGCTATGTGTTGGGGTGCATGTACCCCTTCTAATCTGCATTTTTTAATCCTTTGGGTAGATACCTAATAGTGCAATTGCTGGATTGTAGTGTACTTCTATTTTTAGTTTCTTGAGGAACACCCAGAGTGGCTATTCTCCAGAGTGGCTGCACCAGTTTGCATTTCCATCAACTGTGCAAGAGAGTTTCCCTTTCTCCACATCCTTGCCAACACCTGTTGTTTCTTATGTTGTTAACTTTAGCCATTCTGACAGGTGTGAGGTGGTACCTTCTTGTGGTTTTGATTTGTATTTCCCCGATGATGAATGATGTTGAGCACCTTTTCAACTTCTGTTGGCCATCTAGATGTCTTCTTTGTAAAAGCGTCTATTCATGTCTTCTGCCCCTTTCTTAACTGGGTCATTTGTTTTTCAGGTGTTGATTTTGAAAAGTTCTTTATGGATTTTGGATACTAACCCTTTATCGGATATGTTGTTTGCAAATATCTTCTCCCATTCCATAGGCTGCCTTTTAGTTTTGTTGATTATTTCTTTCACTGTGTAGAAATTTTTTACCTTGATGAAGTTCCAATAGTTCATGTTTGCTTTTGTTTCCCTTGCCTTTAGCAATGTGTCTAATAAGTATTTGCTCCAGTGAAGTCAGAGAAGTTATTGCTTGTGTTCTCTAGGATTTTGATGGTTCCCTGTCTCACATTTAGGCCTTTCATCCATTTTGAATTTATTTTTGTGCGTGGTGTAAGAAAGTGGTTCAGTTTCATTCTTCTGCATGTTGCTGTCCAGTTTTGCCAGCACAATTTGTTGAAGAGATTGTCTTCTTTCCATTGGATATTCTTTCCTGCTTTGTCAAAGATGAGTTGACCATACGGTTGTGGGTCCATTTCTGGGTTTTCTATTGTGTTCCATTAATCTATGTGTCTGTTTTTGTGCCAGACCATACTGCCTTAATGACTACAGCTTTGTGATATAGCTTGGAATCTTGAATTGTGATGCTTCCAGTTTTGTTTTTCTTTTTCAGGATTGTTTTGGCTATTCAGGATCTTTTGTGGTTCCATACAAATTTTAGGATTATTTGTTCTAGTTTGCAAAAAATTCTGGTGGTATTTTGATAGGGATTGCTTTAAATGTGTAGATTGCTTTGGGTAGTATAGGCAATTTAACAATGTTTATTCTTCCAATCCACGAGCATGGCGTACTTTTCCATTTCTTTGTGTCCTCTTCAATTTCTTTCATAAGTATTCTATAGTTTTCAGAGTACAGATCTTTTAACTCTTTAGTTAGGTTTATTCCTAGGTATCTTATTGTTTTTGGTGCAATTGCAAATGGGACTGAGTCCTTGATTTCTTTTTCTGCTGCTTCATTATTGGTATATAAAAATGCAACAGATTTCTGAACATTGATTTTATATCCTACGACTTTGCTGAATTTATGTGTTAGTTCTAGCCATTTTTTGGTGGAGTCTTTTGGGATTTCTAAATAGAGTATCACGTTGCGTGCAAATAGTGTAAGTTTGACTTCTTCCTTGCCTATTTGGGTACCTTTTATTTCTTTTTGTTATCTGATTGCTGAGGCTGACTTCCAGTGCTATATTAAATAGTAATGGTGAGACTGGACGTTCTTGTCTTGTTCCTCACTATAGGGGAAAGGCTCTCAGTTTTTCCCCTTTGAGAATAATATTAGCTTTGGGTCTTTCGTATATGGCCTTTATAAAATGGAGGTATGTTCCTTCTATACCTACTTTGTTGAGGGTTTTTATCAAGAATGGATGCTGTATTTTGTCCAATGCTTTCTCTGATTCTATTGACAGGATCATATGATTCTTATCCTTTCTTTTATTAACATGGTATATGATTTGCAAATATTCAACCAGCCCTGCAACCCAGTAATAAATCCCACTTGATCATGGTGAGTAATTCTTTTAAGGTACTGTTGAATCTGATTTGCTGATATCTTGTTGAGAATTTTTGCATCCATGTTCATCAGGGTTATTGGCCCGTAATTCTCCTTTTTAGTGGGGTCTTTATAGGGTTTCAGAATTAAGGTAACACTGGCTTCATACAATGAGTTTGGAAGTTTTCATTCTATTTCTATTTTTTGGAAGAGTTTGAGAAGAATAGATATTAACTCTTATTTGTATGGTAGAATTCCTCTGGGAGGCCATCTGGCCCAGGACTCTTGTTTATTGAGATATTTCTGATTACTGATTCAATTTCTTTGGTGATTATGGGTCTGTTCAAATTTTCTATTTCTTCCTGTTTGAGGTTTGGTAGTGTATGAGTTTCTAGGAATTTGTCCATTTCTTCCAGATTGCCCAGTTTGTTGGCATATAATTTTTCATAGTATTCTTTTATAATTGTTTGTATTTCTGCAATGTTGGTTGTGATCTCTCTCTTTCATTCATGATTTTACCTATTTGGGTCCTTTCTTTTTTTTTTTTTTTTTTTGATAAGTCTGGCTAGAAGTTTATCAATTTTGTTAATTCTTTCAAAGAACCAGCTCTTAGTTTCATTGATTTGTTCTACCGTTTTTGTTTGTTTGTTTCTATATCATTTATTTCTGTTATAATCTTTATTTCCCTTCTTCTGCTAGCTTCAGGCTTTATTTGCTGTTCCTTTTATAGGTCCTTTAGGTGTAAGGTTAGATTGAGTATTTGGGACCTTTCTTGGTTCTTGATATAAGCCTGAATTGCAATGTACTTTCCTCTTAGGACTGCCTTTGCTGCATCCTATAGGTTTTGGACTATAGTGTTTTCATTTTCATTTGCTTCCTTGTATTTTTTAATTTCTTCTTTAATTTCCTGGTTAACCCAACAATTCTTTAGTAGGATGTTCTTTAACCTCTATGTGTTTGAGGGATTTCCAAATTTTTTCTTGTGGTTTACTTCAAGTTTCATAGCATTGTGATCAGAAAATATGCATGGTATGATCTCAATCCTTTTATACTTGTTGAGGGCTGTTTTGTGACCCAGTATGTGATCTATTCTGGAGAATGTTCCATGTGCATCCCAAAATAATGTGTATTCTGCTGCTTTAGGATGAAATGTTCTGAATATATCTGTTAGGTCCATCTGGCCCAGTGTGTCATTCAAGGCCATTGCTTCCTTGTTGGTTTTCTGCTTAGGTGTCTGTTAGGTTTCTTGCTGTAAGTGGGGTGTTAAAGTCCACTACTATTATTGTATTATTATCAATGAGTTTCTTTGTTATTATTAATTTATATATTTGGGTGCTTCAAGTTGGGGGCATATTTCTAATTGTTAGCTCTTCTTGATGGATAGACCCTGTAATTATGATATAATGCCCTTTTTCATCTCTTGTTACAGTTTTCATGTTTTTTTTTAATGTTTATTTACTTTAGAGAGAGACAGACAGAGCGACAGAGGCAGAGACAGAGTGTGAGTGAGGGTAGAGCAGGGAGAGAGGGAGAGAGACACAGAATCTGAAGCAGGCTCCACACTTTGAGCTGTCAGCACAGAGCCCGACATGGGGCTTGAACTCACAAACTGTGAGATCATGACCTGAGCTGAAGTCAGATGCTTAACTGAATGAGCCACCCAGGCACCCCATTTTGTAAAATCTAGTTTGTCTGATGTAAGTATGGCTACTCTGGCTTTCTTTTGACATCTATTATCATGAAAGATGGCTCTCCATCCCCTCACTTTCCATCTGCAGGCATCTTTAGGTCTAACACGAGTCTCTTGTAGGTAACATATAGATGATCTTGTTGGTTTTTGAGTTTTTTTTTATTCATTCTGATACCATATGTCTTTTGATTGGAACATTTAGTCCATTTACATTCAGAGTGATTATTGAAGGATATGAACCTAGTGCCATTGTATTACCTGTAGAGTTGGTGTTTCTGGTGATGCTCTCTGGTCCTTTCTATTTTGTTGTTGTTGTTGTTGTTGCTGCTGCTGCTGCTGCTGCTGCTTTTGGTCTTTTTCTTTCTCCACTCAAAGAGTCCCCCTTAAAATTTCTTGCAGGGCTGGTTTAGTTGCCATAAACTCCTTTAGTTTTTGTTTGTCTGGGAAACTCTTTATCTCTTCTTCTATTTTGAATGACAGCCTTGCTGGATAGAATATCCTTGGCTGCATATTTTTTTCCATTCAGCATGTTGAATATATCTTGCCACTACTTTCTGGCTTGGCAAGTTTCTGTAGACAGATCTGCTGCAAACATTGTCAGTCTTCCCTTGTAAGTTAAAGACTTTTTCCCTTGCTGCTTTCAGGATTCTTTCCTTGTCAATGCGTTTTGTGAGTTTGACTGTATGTCTTGACAATGGCTGGCTTTTGCTGAAATTAATGGGAATTCTATATGCTTTTTGGATTTTGATGTCTGTGCCCTTCCCCAGATTAGGGAAGTTTTCAGCCATAATTTGTTTACATAAACCTGCCCCTCTTTCTCTCTTTGGATCTTCTAGGACTTCTATGATACAAATGTTATCATGTTATAATAAATTGCTGAGTCTGTCTTCGTGATCCCTGACCTTTGTTTCCCTCTTCCTTTCAGCTTCATTATTTTCCACATTTTTATCCTCTATACCACTAATTTGCTCCTGTGCCTTGTCCATCTTCATTTTTATGGACTCCATTTGGGTTTGCATCTTGGTTATAGCATTTTTAATTTTGGCCTGACTAAATTTTAGTTCTTTTTTCTCTGCAAAAAGTGGTTCTCAGCTGTCTTCTATGCTTTTTTCAAACCCAGCTAGTATCTGTATGATTGTTGTTTTAAATTCTAGTTCAGGCATCTTATTTATATCTGCATGGACTAAATCTCTGGCCATCATTTCTTCCTGTTCTTTTTTTTTTTTAATTTTTTTTTTAACGTTTATTTATTTTTGAGACAGAGAGAGACAGAGCATGAACGGGGGAGGGTCAGAGAGAGAGGGAGACACAGAATCGGAAGCAGGCTCCAGGCTCTGAGCCATCAGCACAGAGCCTGACGCGGGGCTCGAACTCACGGACCGTGAGATCATGACCTGAGCCGAAGTCGGCCGCTTAACCGACTGAGCCACCCAGGTGCCCCTCCTGTTCTTTCTTTTGAGGTGAATTCCCCCATCTTGTCATTTTGGAGGAAGAAACAACAACAACAATAATAATAGTATGAAATAAATTTTTTTTTAAAAAATCAAATAAAGGAAGTTGGATCCTAGGTGTGTTTTGGTCTTCTTGTTAAGAGAAGCCTGATACAAAAAAAGAGAGGGGCACCTGGGTGGCTCAGTCGGTTAAGCATCGGGTTTCACCTCAGGTCATGATCTCACCACTCTTGAGTTCAAGCCCCTCATCAGGCTCTGTGCTGACAGCTCAGAGCCTGGAGCCTGCTTTGGATTCTGTGTCTCCCTCTCTCTCTCTCTGCCCCTCTCCTGCTCATGCTCTGTCTTTCAAAAACAAATAAACATTAAAAAAATTTTTTAAAAGAGAAAAAAGAAAAGAGAGAAAAAAATTACTAATTAAAAAAATAATAAAATAAAAAAATTGCTGTTTCTGTATCCAAGAAACAAAAACAACAATAACAACAAAAACAAAAACAGAAGCAACAACAACAACAAAGCAAACAAACAAATGGACAAATAAAAATACCCAAATAAAGCTAGGTCCAGTTTCCCCTATACAGGTGAACATGGGGGCTTGATGGCTCCTGGTGGGTCTTTTGCCTGTGGAGAAGCTGTATCGCCTCCACCAAATGCACTCCAAGCAGGGGAAGCACTTCTCTCTGCAATCCAGGCGATCCTCAGACCTCACTGCTTGATCCAGGGGCTCCACCCTGCTTCCTCATGGGAGTACCACCAGGGACTGACCTCTGAAACTTCAGACTCTGTGCTCCATTGTTTATGAGAAAAAACTGGCAAAAAACCCAAAAAACAAAAAACACCTTTCCCCCGTCAATGGTTTTGGGGGACAGTTTTCTTGTGCAGTCCCCTGTATGTGTTTTCATTCTTTCTCTCTCGTTGCTTTCAGGGAGTGCTTTCTTGCACAAATCCACTGTGCTGCTCTCTCTCCCCCTCTTTCTCCTCTCCGCAAAAATGACTCCCTCTCTTCTGTGGCACTGTAGTTCTTTTCTTGCCCAACTTCTCCATACCAGCTACCTGCCGTGTTCTTTCTCTCAAATTGTGAAGATTTTCTTTAATCCCCAGATCGATTTCTTGGGTGTTCAAAATGGTTTGATGTTGATCTAGCTATGTTTGGGGGACAAGACAAGTCCAGGGTCCCTTTACTATTTTGCCATCTTAACTCCTCCCTCTTCATTCTTTTTGAAGATGGTAGTAATCTATTGTATGACTACAACATAATATAACCAACCCCCAATTGATGGACAGTTAGTTGTGTGAAGATATTTGCTACACAATTTCACACCTGCAAACATATCTGGTGGATAAATTCTTGGGAGCGGAATTTCTATGTTAAATGAAATATATATACAATTGTAATTTTAATAGATAATGCTAAACCACACTGTCCCACTATAATAGGAGAGATCTTGTTTCCTCATACACTCACCAGTACAGTGTACTGCCAACATTATGATGTTTCCAGTCAAACAATGAAAACGCTTATGCTGGGGTACATTACATTTGCATTTCTCATATAGGTGAATGTGAAATACTTTCATTTATTTAAGAAATATTTTATAGGCATCATTTTCTTTAACTGTTTACTCATACCTTTGCTGATTTTTCTGTGAACTGTTTATATCCTTTGGCCACTTTTCTAAATCTTATTGACATCTTATGAACTTTTTATATATTTTATATTCATGTTGGATCCTTTTTTTTTTTTTTTTTTTTTTTGTAAATTGTATTCGTTCATATCCCCTGTCATGCTTCTCCTGTATCATGGGGGCTGGAAGCTGAAAAGTACATTTATTAGGCTCACTTTCCCCTCTGGATGCAATTTATATTGTATGAATAAAATGCACACCTATATTGCTTTGGAAAGTGGAAAGAAGGCAGAAATTATGTTCTCTTCCAGCAGTGAAGGCAGATGAGTGGGTTTCAGCTGCCAGGAGTATTTGCAGGAACCTTCAGGTTCCCCTCCTGGCCACCTTCCCCAGGACTATAGAGGCGCTGTGAAGTGGACTGCAGTTTCCTGGCATGCATCAACAACAAAAATCAGCTGAAAAATCTTCTATAGTTCAGTAAAGGAGCATAGTATAAAACTAATATTCAAAAATCATATATATATATAATTCTCTCTATATACATACTTATAGTCAATATAACAGAATGGTGGAATGAAAGAGCCTATTAACAATAGTGACAAATAGGGGTGCCTGGGTGGCTCAGTCGGTTAAGCATCCGACTTGGGCTCAGGTCATGATCTCGCGGTCCGTGAGTTTGAGCCCCGCGTCGGGCTCTGTGCTAACAGCTCAGAGCCTGGAGCCTGTTTCGGATTCTGTGTCTCCCTCTCTCTGACCCTCCCCCGTTCATGCTCTGTCTCTCTCTGTCTCAAAAATAAATAAACGTTAAAAAAAATTAAAAAAAACAATAGTGACAAATAAGAGAAAATAGCAGAAACTAAAGGTAGTAATAATTAGGCAAAAACCTATATGAATTAAATGATAAAATGCTCCTAAGGAAAAATAAGACTTAGATAAATAGAAAGGAATTTATCTTCTCAGATGGTAAAACTCATTAGCATAAAGAATTTATTGGGATTTTCCTTGTTACTTAGTCTGGTCAATTTTGGTGACTGTTCGGGAGTCTGGGTGGCTCAGTTGGTCAAGCATCTGACTCTTGATCCCGACTTAGGTCATGATCTCACAGTTTCATAAGTTCAAATCCCACATCAGGCTCTGTGCTGACAGTGTGGAGCCTGTTTGGGATGCTCTCTCTCACTCTCTCTGTGCCCACCCCCCACTCATGCTTGCTCTCTCTCTCTCAAAAATAAATAAATCAACTAAAAAACTTTTTTTTTTTTTTTTGGTGACTGTACCATGGATGCTTAAAAATATATACTCTCTATTTTTGTTTTTTTTTTAAATGTTTATTTGTTTTGAGAGAGAGAGAGAGAGCAGGGGAGGGGCAGTGACAGAGGGAGAGAGACTCCCCAGGCTCCACATTGTCACAGTGAGTCCAACGCAGGGCTTGATTCCACAAACCATGAGATCAGGACCTGAGCTGAAATCAAGGGTCAGGGGCTTAACCAACTGAGCCAGCCACCCAGGCGCCTTTCTACTTTTTGAATATCAGATATCTATTAATTTATCTATCCTATTAATTTTGTGATCTAAGTTTTCTATATTCTTGTCTTTTTCCAATTTATCTCTCATGGACTGAAAGATGGATTAAAGTCTCCTGCTAGAAATGTTTTTGTCCATTTCTGGTATTTCCTATCCTTTCTGAATTATGAAAATGTATCTGTGTTATTTTGTGCTTAAGTAAATATTTCTAGCTGTCACACACTTATCATTAATTGCAAATTTTAGGAGTATAAAATGCCTTTTTATTGTCTCCTTTAATTTTCTTTTTCTGGTAATCCACTTACTCTGATATTAGAGTTGAAATGCCTGCTTTCTTTTGGTTTATATTTACCTGATATGTGTAATTTTACCCATTTATTTTTCATTTCTCTGAATCACTTTGTTTTAGCTTGAAACTGTGTTTTACCTTTTGATCTAGTCTACAATTCTTTTTCTTTTCATAGATGAGTTAAATCCATGTATATTTATTAATTTGAAAAATAATAAATGGGCTTCATATTATTATTTTTTATAATAAAATTTATATATAATTTATAATTTTATAATTTTATAATAATTTATAATTAAATTATATTATTAAAATTTATAATTTTATAATACAAATTTATATATAATTTTTATTATAAAATAATAAGTGGGCTTCATCTTATCATATTTTTTATATTTGTTGGTTTTATTGTTTTAAAAAAACATTTTACTCCATTATTTATTTTCTTTATTTTGATATGGGTGTTTCATTTTATATTTAGAAAATTCAGTGTTTTGTGGTTACTTGTGTAATTATAAATATATAATCCCCTTAGCCCTTTAATTTTTTAGACACGATATCTCTTTTTCCCTGCTATGAACAGATGATTAGCTTATTTGCACATCATTCTCTCAACTTCCTCCCCCTGCCCTCCCAATTTTGATCAATAATATATTTTTAAAATTTACCTTTGTGCAACTTATATATGCTCGTATTTCTATTACTTCACTTCCATCTTTAAATGATTTCACTCAGATACATTACAGATCATTGTACTTACTCTTCCTCTCACCTTTTTCCCTTATGCCCATTTCAATCTGTGATACTTAAATCACTTTTATACTACTGGGCATACAACATTTACATTTCTCTATTGCAGGGAGGGTATAATGTTTACCATTTTGTTTCTGTCCCTCTAATCTTTATATTGTCTTTTCTTATTTCTTTCTTTTCTTTTCTTTTTTTCTTTTTTTCTTTTTTTTTTTGTAATTCCAAATATGTGTCGGATTTCCTTAGTCTGTTTCTATATCATTTTCTCCCTAATTCTTTTCAACTTTTTTTTTAAATTTTTTTTTTAACGTTTATTTATTTTTCAGACAGAGAGAGACACAGCATGAACGGGGGGGGGCGGGGCAGAGAGAGAGGGAAACACAGAATCGGAAGCAGGCTCCAGGCTCTGAGCCATCAGCCCAGAGCCCAACGCGGGGCTCGAACCCGCGGACCGCGAGATCATGACCTGAGCGGAAGTGGGACGCTTAACCGACTGAGCCACCCAGGCGCCCCGTTTTCAACTTTTAAAGAAATAATTTTTTTTTGTTTTGATTATTTTACCGTGTTTATTTTATTTGATTTGTGGTCCCTCCAATTTTGCCTTATTTCTATGATTTTTTTTTCCTTTTGATTCTCTGCTTGTTTCCACTAGCTCACCTTTCATCAATACCCATTGATTCGCCATCCCTTCCCTGAGTTCTTACATTGCTGTTTTCTGATCTCCTTATAGAGAGTTAATAGCTTCAATCATTTTTTAAGCCCATGTGGCTTCCTGTCCTGTTTCTCTCTCTCCACTTAATCAATGAAATTCTATGTTTACTTGCAACTTTTGCCATCAGAACAGGGATATATTATCAAGGCAATCTCTGCAATGTACAGCAATTCATGAAAATAGATGGGGGGTAAATGGAAAGAAATAGTGCTTTCTCTTTAATGGAAAGATAGTGTTTGACAAATATTAATAAAATATAGGGTTAGACTTTATGGAATTTTTGTTGACAAGACATCAAGTTTAAGCTTGTGTTTGAAAGAAGATTATAGTATAGGAAAGCAGTATGAGAAATGACCTAGTAGAAATGTAATGATTGTGGTCCTTGGAGAGAACCAAAGTCAGCAAATTCACTATTGTTATACAACAGCTGGGAACCCATGAGACCTAAATTGTGAAGCAATACCAACCCAAGTTCTTGTATATATGCCCAGGGAGGGATGTAATACCAATAGTTGTGAATAAGATGGTTTAATGAATTTTTTATATTTTTAAAATAAAATATATTAATATAAGCTCTATAACCATGCTTATCTTGTATTCTAAATTTTACTGAAATGCTCAGGAAAGGAATATGCTACTTGGACACTTATGAAATGAAATATATCCTCATGGATGTGCTATGCATTCCTCCATAAATATCTCATAGTACTGTATGTGGCCTATTCCACAACTTTAGAAACTGTAGAAATCTCTAGTTAATAATATGCATGCTGAAGTACTTAGGGGGTATGTACTGATGTCTGTAATTTACTTTAAAATGCATAAAAATAAGACAGATTGATCAGTGGACAGAGGGTGGACCAATGGATACTTATATGAAAAAGCAAGTATAGTGAAATGCTAATGATAGAATCTAGGTGATGTTCACTATAAAATTATTTCAATTTTACTGTATACTTGAAAATTTTCATTGTAAAATGTTGGGGGAAATATGGACATAAAAGAGGGGTGCCTGGGTGGCTCAGTCGGTTGAGTGTCCGACTTCGGCTCAGGTCATGATCTCACAGTTCGTGAGTTTGAGCCCCGTGTCAGGCTCTGTGCTGACAGCTCAGAGCGGAGCCTGCTTCAGATTTTGTGTCTCCCTCTCTCTCTGCCCCTCCCCTGCTCACACGCTGTTTCTCTCAAAAATAAATAAAGATTTTTTAAAAATATAAAAAAAAGAAATTACTGTAGTTGTTACAATATATAATTACTACAGTTTAGTCGCTGGTTTCATGGTATTTAATTCCAATTGGTAAAGCTGGAGGAGTCAGTCACAACAGCTTGATGATTTCTCTCTATTCTGCCTTTTTCTCAAAGTTGTCTGATTGGCCTGCTAAATTAAGAGGTTGGGTTGTCCTAACTCAAATGTCCATGGTAAGAGGCTCCTGGCCAGGATCCCTTCAAGAATGGAGGGACTAACACCCAGTGGAGCCAATTTCAGTGGAACCACTGCTAAAGCAATTCTCCTATTACTATTTTGAAATCAGAAAAATTACTTCCCAAGCAATCTTGTCCTGGAATTACACTGGAAAAGCACAAGTTTTGTAGGTCATGGAGGAAACTTCCAAAGTGGGTATCCAGTTTTGTAACCCCCAGTTAGTCATCCAAGATGTGGGTTCCATAAACTCCAACACTCTAAATTTTGGTCTCTTATCATAGATGGTAAGTCTGGATGCTAGATACCAACCTCAAATAGGATATTTCTAGAGCTTGCCCAAATGTGGCAACTCAAATGGGTTGTTTTAATGAGGCCAAAGGGTACTGGCCTAACAGATTTCTTATTTATTTTATTTTATTTTATTTTGAGGGAGAGAGTGTGCACATGTGCGTGCGAGCAGGGGAGGGGCAGAAGGAGAGGGAGAGATAGAATCTTAAGCAGGATTCGTGGCCAGCACAGAGCCCTATATGGGGCTCGACTAAAGATCATGAGATCATGACCTGAGCCGAAATCAAGAGTTGGATGCTTAACCTACTGAGCCACCCAGATGTCCCTGATGGATTTCTTTTAAAAGCTAGTTGCTAAGTTATGGCCTTCTGTATAACATATAACTTGCTAACATCCAAATCTCATAGGTTAAGCCAAAGATGTACATTTTAGTGGTGGATAGGACCACATTATGGTTACACAAGATGGGTTCTTGGCTTTCAATCACTTTTGTTAAAATCAGAAAGAAAAAAAAAATTCTGACTGTTGTGAGTTGAATAGTGTCAACACAAAGATATGTTGAGGTCATTTTCCTTGGTACCTGTAACTGTGAACTTATTTGGGAAAAGGGTCTTTGCAGATGTAATTAAGATATAAATTAAGATGAAGTAGGGAGGGCCCCTTATTCAATATGACTAGCATTCTTATAAGAAGAGAAAACAGAGAGATAGGTAGAGAGGAACACCGTGTGATGATGGAGGTAGATATTACAGCAATGCATCTGCAAGCCAAGGAATAAGATATTGGCAACCCCCAGAGGCTAGGAGGGAGGCACAAGACAGACTCTCCTTCAGAGCCTCCAGAAGGGACCAAACTTGCCGGTCCCTTGATTTCTGACTTCTAGCTTCCAGAACTGTGAGAGAATATATTTCTGTTGTTCTAAGCCACAGAGTTTGTGGAACTTTGCTACAGCAGCCCTAGGAAACTTAGATGCTGACCATACTAAGGAGACCAGTGGATATAACCTCAAGGATCGATATGATCATAAATAATCTCTTCCTGTTTTCTACAATCTCACCACTCATTTCTTCATTTCTTAGAGCCACACCATGCTATCAGTGATGCTTTAAACTTCACTTAGAAAAGATTGTGAAATAAAAATACAAGTAAACATTCACCAGTAGAAACAGGTGACCCCAATATGTGGGTCATGTAGGTGCTTACTGCGACAACACATTGTGGGTTGGATTATGATTTTACATAGAGAAGGAAGCTTATCACTCCCTTGATAAAATTCATACTCTCCCTGCTAACAGGCTTCCTTTCTCCAAAAGAAAGAGAAAATGGAGAAAATAATTTTCTAGAAAGCCAAACAAAATTTAAGCAGGCTCTGGCTTATTTTATTGTTTCTTTTTTAAGTTTTTATTTCAATTCTAGTCAGTTAACATACAGTGTAATATTAGTTTCAGGTGTACAATACAGCATTTCAACACTTCCGTACAATACCTGGTGCTCATCACAAGTGCCTTCCTTAATCACCATCACCTATTGCATCCATCCCTCCACCCAACTCCCCCTCTGGCAACCATCAGTTCCCTATAGTTAATAGTCTGTTTCTTGGTTTCTTTCTTTCTCCATCTCTCTGTCTCTTTCTCTCTCTTTCCTTTTGCTCACTTGTTGTGTTTCTTAAATTCCACATATGAGTGAAATCATATTTCTCTGACTGACTTATTTCACTTACACAATATACTCTAGCTCCAACCACATCGTTACAAATGGCAAGATTTCATTCTTTTTTTATGGCTGAATAATAGTCCATTATATTTTTATACCACATCTTCTTTATCCATTTGTCAATTGATGGGCACTTGGTCTGCATCCATATCTTGGCTCTTGTAAATAATGCTGCTATAAACATAGGGGCGCATGTGGCCCTTTGAATTAGGGTTTTTGTATTTTGGGGGTAAATAATCCAGTAGTGCAATTGCTGGGTTGTACAGTAGTTCTATTTTTAACTTTTTGAGAAAACTCCATACTGTTTTCCCCAGTAGCTGCACAAATTTGCATTCCCACCAATAATGCATGAGGGTTCCTTTTTCTCCACATCCTCACCAACACTTGTTTCTTGTGTTGTTGATTTTGGCCATTCTGACAAGTGTGAGATGCTATCTCATTGTAGTTTTGACTTGCATTTCCCTGATGGTAAGTGATGATGAACATCTTTTCACGTGTTTGTTGGCCATCTGTATGTCTTCTTTGGAGAAGTGTCTATTCATGTCTTCTGCCCATTTTTTTAATTGGATTATTTAGTTTTTGGGTGTTGAGTTTTTTAGGTTCATTATATATTTTGGATACTAATCCTTTATTGGATATGTCATTTGCAAATATCTTTTTCCATTCCATCGATTGCCTTTTAGTTTTGTTAATTGTTTCCTTTGCTGTGTGGAAGCTTTTTATTTTGACAGAGTCCCAATAGTTTATTTTTGCTTTTGTTTCCCTTGCCTCAGGAGACGTATCTAGAAAAGAAAAAATGCTACAGCAAATGTCAAAGAGGTTACTGCCAGTGTTCTCTACTGGGATTTTTATGGTTTTAGGTCTCACATCTTGGTCTTTAATCCATTTTGAATTTATTTTTGTGTATAATGTAAGGAAGTGGTCCAGTTTCATTCTTTTGCATGTGGCTGTCCAGTTTTCCCAAAACCATTTGTTGAAGACATTGTCATTTTCCCATTGTTTATTCTTTCCTGCTTTACTGAAGATTGCCCATATAATTGTGAGTTCATTTCTGGGTTTTCTATTCCATTCTATTGATCTATGTGTCTATTTTTGTGTCCGTACCATGTGTTTTGATTACTACAGCTTTGTAATATAATTTGAAGTATAGAACTATGATGCCTCCAGCTTTGTATTTTTTTTCAGGATTGCTTTGGCTATTCGAGGTCTTTTGTGGTTCCATACAATTTTAGGATTTTTATTCTAGTTCTGTCAAAAATTCTGTTGGTAGTTTGATAGGGATTGCATTAAATGTCTAGATTCCTTTGGGTAGTATAGACATTTTAACAATATTTGTTCTTTCAACCCATGAGCATGGAATATCTTTCCATTTCTTTGTGTCATCTTCAATTTCTTTCATCAGTGTTTTTGTCTTTAGAAACAAAAAATGACATTTTAAAAAAATCATTTAGAACCATGGGCAGATTTTCCTTCCCTTGTTGTGATTTGCATGGTAAAGTCTTTAAAATTGGGCAAAAGGATGAAAGTAGAAGAGTAAAACTATGGCAATTTTCCTTTGTCCATTCAAAGAGCCACAGTGCGGGGCGCCTGGGTGGCTCAGTCGGTTGGGCGTCTGACTTCGGCTCAGGTCATGATCTCGCGGTCCGTGAGTTCGAGCCCTGCGTCGGGCTCTGTGCTGACAGCTCAGAGCCTGGAGCCTGTTTCAGATTCTGTGTCTCCCTCTCTCTCTGACCCTCCCCCATTCATGCTCTGTCTCTCTCTGTCTCAAAAATAAATAAATAAATAAATAAGTAAATAAATAAATAAAAAGAGCCACAGTGCTGGGAACCTGTATTTCAGGGCATCAGGAAATGAGACAGTGGACTTTGAACTTTCCCAGACTCTAGGGTCACTTGCTATTATTTGGGTTTAACACAGCTACTAATTGGCTAGGAGGAAATAATTTGTATTACCTGGGCATTTCAAAGTGTGTGGCCTAGGATAAGCAAGATCATCTTGAACAATGACAGGAGCTGGATTTTACCTGAGGAGAACTTTTTTTTCAAGTTTTTATAATTTTCTATAAAATGTTTTTGCTCTGTTGCTACCCAGATATACCCCTGTGAATATGTTCTTACAGCTCTCTCAAAGCATACACTAGCACTTTGAATCACAGCATCAAAAATCATGATTGAATTTTTTTCCTTTCTTTTTGTTCGAAAGGCCTCAGATTCAGTTATAAAGAGACACGTGGAGCCCTAGGGTGATGCACTGGCTTGCTTAGGAAGGGTCAAGCTCATAAACACAAGTGTGAGCTCATAAATGTACTTTTCTGCTGGATATAAAAGTGCTAGTGTTGTAGCTGCAGGGGAATTTGATGGCACCCTTACATTGGGTGATATTGGGAGAGCCCTTTAGTTGGGGGTCTATAAACTGCATGGTCTTCTGAATCCCAAACCCTATACTAGTCGAAGACTATGTAATTAATTCATGGTTTTAGGTGTTTCCTCCCCAATCCTTATCTGTGTATCCACTGGGGTTAAAAAGGAAATGTTGAACATGTTTTCCTTTCTCATTTTTCTTTTTTACACACTGAGTTAAAGCCTTCATGTCCCCATTAGAATAGATGTTTTTTTCCCTAATATTTCTTCTTTGACTCTCTAGTCTCAAATAAAAATGACATCAAAACAATTTCTGAGCACATACTGACTTTTCTTTCAAGGTTCTGTACTCTCATACTAATCCCATTTACAAACACATTGCCTATATTTATTTTGAATTCCCAGAATTCCCGGGTCATACAACAATAATCTAGCCAGACATTATTAGGGACATTAGGGAAGGTGGGGGAAAGTTGGCCTATAAAGAAAATATATCTGCCAGCTCCACCAGCATGAAGACTGGGGCCTTGTTTCTTTCTTTGTTTTTTTGTATACTCCATTGCCTTTTAGTGCTGGGTTGTCCAGCCTTATTCTACTCGCCTGAGGAGGCATCTCAGACCTTTATTTTTGGAACACAGCTCTGGAAATTGTTTTGTGGTTATTATCATTTACTTCACAAACTTATACATATTGCAGTACGTATAAGCCGTTAAAGGAATGAAGTCTTTCAAAAGGTATCGGGACTTTGCTTAGTGTAAGCAATACTTAGGCTGTAGCTCTCACCATTTTGCTTGGAGCCAAGGTGCTCTTCCAAGAGGAGTTAATGGAGTTTAAAGTAAAGAGAAAGATGTTTGCTTGATGAGATTGTTTCTTCAAAACACTTGCTACTTGAAGCTGGATGAAACTAAGAACAGAGAACACAGCTCTGGTAAAGAAGAGGCTTTGCTTATCTAATTTGTTTTATTCTGGCTAGGAAGAGCCCTCTTTCTCTAGGAATGCTTACGGAAATTTATGAAGATTGTAGAAAGAAACGACAGTCCGTTCTAAAAAGAACATGTAGGCTGATTATACTTGAGTAACACAATCTGCCAAGACTATAAAGTGGATACTAGTTTCAAATGCCACTTCTCATTCTTTTTTTTCTAAAATTTTTAATGTTTATTTATAGAGAGACAGAGTGTGAGTTGGGGGAGGAGCAGAGAGAGAGGGAGACACAGAATCAGAAGCAGGCTCCAGGCTCTGAACTTGCAGTGCAAAGCCTGTCATGGGGCTCAAACTTGTGAACCACGAGATCATGACCTGAGCCCAAGTGGGAGGCTTAACTGGTTGAGCCACCCACTTGCCCCACGACTTCTCATTCTTAAGAGAATGGTGATAATTTAAAGGAAGAAGTCTTAGCTGTAGAACCTTCTGAGTTCTTTTTTTTCTAAGGCTTTATTGAAGAAACTTAGAAATAGAGAGAGAGAGAGAAAGAGAGAAAGGGAGAGAAAGAGAGAGAATCCCAAGCACGGTCTGCACTCTCATTGCAAGCCTCATGCAAGGCTTGATCCCACAAACCTTGAGACCATGACCTTAACCACAACCAAGAGTCAGACGCTTAACTGACTGAGCCTCCCAGGCACCCCTAGATTCTTGTGTGTGTCCCTGTGGCTCTTGTCCTCAATATTTCTATTGAATTAATTTCTGCCTTTTGTTCAAGGCACTTATTACTAAGTCTTTGTCTTATTATTTTTTTAATTGAAGTATAGTTGACAAATAATGTTACATTAGTTTCAGATGTACCACATAGCGATTTGACAAGTCTATACATTATTCTATGCTCACCACAAGTGTGGCTACCCTCTGTCACCATACAGCACTATTATAGTACCATTGACTATATTCCCTTTGCTGTATCTTTTATTCTTGTGACTTATTCATTCCATAACTGGAAGCCTGTATCTCCCACTCCTCTTCACCTATTTTCCCATTCCCTTCTACACCTCCACTCTGGCAACCACCAGTGTGTTCTCTGTATTTCTGAGTCTGTTTTTGCTTTTTATTTGTTTGTATATTCATTTAGTTTTTTTTTAAAGATTCTACATATAAGTGAAATCATATGGTATCTCTTTCTCTGTATACTTAATTCACTTAACATAATACCCTCTAAGTCCAAAGTCCATCCACATAATCATAAATGGCAAGATCTCATCCCTTTTTATGACATTTCAATTCGTGTGTGTGTGTGTGTGTGTGTGTGTGTATGTATACCACATCTTCTTTATCCATTCATCTACTGATGGACACTTGGGTTGCTTTCATACTTTAGCTATTGTAAATAATGCTGCAATAAATGGGTGTTTATAAATCTTTTCAAATTAGTGCTTTTGTTTTCTTTGGGTAAGTAGTCAGCAGTGGAATTATTGGGTCATATAGTAGTTCTATTTTTAATTTTTTGAGGAACCTTCATATTGTTATAGAGGCTGTACAAACTTATATTCCTGGCAACAGTGTATGAGGGTTCCTTTTTTTCCCACATCTTCACCAATACTTGTCATTTCTTATTTTTTCTATTTTAGCCATTCTGACATGTATAAGGTGATATTTCACTGTAGTTTTGATTTGCATTTTCCTAATGATTAGTGATGTTGAGCATCTTGTCATGTGTCTGTTGGCCATCTGTATGCTTTCTTTAGAAAAATGTCTACTTAAGTACTCTGTCCATTTTTAAACTATATTGTTTGGGATTTTTTTTTTGGTTTTAAGTTGTAGAAATTTTTATGTATTTTGGAATTAACCTCTTACCAGATATATTATTTGCAAATATTTTCTGTCATTCAGTAGATTGCCTTTTTGTTTGGTTGATGGTTTCCTTTGGTGTAGTTCCAATAGTTTAATTTTACTTTTGTTTCCCTTGCCTCAGGAGACATATCTAGAAAAATGTTCCTATGGCCAATTTCAAGATATTACTGCCTGTGTTTTCTTCTAGCAGTTTTATGGTTTCGGGTCTCACATTTAAGTTTTTAATCCATGTTGAATTTATTTCTGTGTATGGTATGAAAAAGTTTTCCAGTTTCATCCTTTTGCATTTGGTTGTCCAGTTTTTCCAGTACAATTTATTGAAAGACTGTCTTTTCCTATTGTATATTTTTGCCTCCTTTGTCATAGATTAATTGGCCATATAAGCATGGGTCTATTTCTGGGATCTCTATTCTGTTCTATTGAGATTTGTGTCTGTTGTTGTGCCGGTACCACGCTGTTTTGATTGCTGTAGTTTTGTGGTAAATCTTGAAATTTGGGATTCTGATTCCTCTAGCTTTGTTCTTCTTTCTCAAGATTGTGTTAGCAAGTTAGGATCCTTGTTGGTTCATAAATTTTAGTATTATTTGTTCTAGTTCTCTGAAGAATATTGTTGGTATTTTGATAAAGATTGCACTGAATCTGTAGTTTCCTTTTGGATAGTGTGGACATTTTAACAATATTAATTCTCCCAAACCATTAACATGGAATATCTTTCTATTTATTTGTGTCATCTTCATTTTTTTCAATCAGTGTTTTATAGTTCTTAGAGTATAAGCCTTTCACCTCTTTGGTTCGGTTTATTCCTAGATATTTTATTCTTTCTGGCATAATTGTAAATGGGACTAATTCCTTAATTTTTCTTTCTGCTACTTTGTTATCAGTGTATAGAAATGAAACCAATTTCTGTGTATTAATTTTGTATCCTGCAACTTTACTGAATTCATGTATCAGTTCTTATAGTTTTTTGGTGGAGTCTTTAAGGTTTTCTATTTGTAGCATCATGTCATCTGCATATAGCGACAGTTTTACTTCTTCCTTACCAATTCAAATGACTTTGATTTCTTTTCTTGTCTGACCACTGTGGCTAGGACTTCCAGTACTATGTTGAATAAAAGTTGTGAGAGCAGACATCCTTTTTTTGTTTCTGATCTTAGGGGAAAAGCTCTCAGTTTTTCACCATTAAGTATGATGTTAGCTGTGAGTTTTTCACATACGGCCTTTATTATGTTGAAGAATGTTTCCTCTAAACCCACTGTGTTGAGACTTTTTATCAGAATGCATATTGTACCTTGACAGATGCTTTTTCTGCATCTATTGAGATGATCGTATGATTTTTATTCTTGTTGATACAATGTATCACATTGATTGATTTGCAAATATTAAATAATTCTTGAATCCCCAGAATAAATCCCACTTGATTGTGTGAATGATCCTTCTAATGTATTGTTAAATGTAGTTTGGTATTATTTTGTTGAGGATTTTTGCATCTATGTTCATCAGGGATATTGGCCAGTAGTTTTCTTTTTCTGTAGTGTCTATGTCTGCTTTCGATATCAGGGTAATGTTGGCCTCCTAGAATGTATTTGGAAGCTTTCCCTCCTCATTTTTTTTTTTTGAATAGTTTGAAGAGTTAGGTATTAACTCTTCTTTAACTGTTTGGTATAATTTACCCCTGATGTCATTTGGTCCTGAACTTTTGTTTGTTGGGAGTTTTTAAATCACTGATTCAATTTTGTTACTAGTAATTAGTCTATTCAGGTTTTTTATTTTCTTCCTGATTCAGTTTTGGAAGATTGTATGTTTCTAGAAATTTATCCATTTCTTCGAGGTCGTCTAATTTGTTGGCATATAATTAATTTCTCATAGAATTTCTTTATAATGTTTTGTATTTCTTTGGTGTCAATTATTAATTCTCCTCTTTAATTTCTGATTTTATTTGTTTGTGCCCTCTCTCTTTTTCCAGCTAAAAGTTCATCAATTTTGTTTATCTTTTCAAAGAAACAGCTCCTTATATCATGATATTTTCTTTTGTTTTTTTAGCCTCTATTTTATTTATTTCTTCTCTGATATTTACTATTTCCTTCTTTCTACTAACCTTGAGCTCTGTTTGTTGTTCTTTTTCTAGTTCCGTTAGGTATAAATTTAAAAGTCTTTTTACAGTTATGAGTTAAAATCTGTTTCAATTACAGTTTATGCACTGAATCTTTGTCAGTTGGCTTATAAGGGAGGGTTTGCTCCCATCCAGTATGCTCTGGCTCTTGCTGACCTGTTTCTCGGGACCTGAGGCACAAATAATCTCTCCCCATTGAGAACACCCCTAATGTGCCCCACCATAACACTGCCTGGGTAACCATTCAATCCCTCCCTCTACCCAGCAATACCAACTCTGGAAATTAAATGTAATTACTTAATGTTCAATATCACGTATTTTCCAAAAGCTCTAAAATGAGGAATTGTCAGTCTGGATAAGGAGCCCCTCAGGATATAACTGCCAGATCAAGGAATCTCAGCATTTAACAAAAGTCAACCCTAGAAATGTAATTTAAAGTTTTCTATAATTTACACTTGCACTTATAATTACCTTTTTATTGTCAGCCTTCTCCAAAACTTGTATGTTTTGTGAAGCAGGAACTGAGTTTATTTGGTCCACTAATATGTCCCAGGACCTACTACAGAGCCAGGAATATAAAGGCAATTAATAATGTTTGTTTTTCTTCATATTGTCATAGTAGCCAGGACTGGTGCTCAGTAAAGTGGGATGAATCACTGATATTTAGTCTGTCTGATACATACTGGATTAACTTGGATTAACTTCTGAGTTTTCCTATTCCCATTTTTTGTATTTCCAGTCACATTTTATATTTCCACTCACCTAGAAGATGCTTTCAATTATTTTTTTATGCCAAGAACAGGTTTGGCATATGGAAAGAGTTTATGGAATGAACATAACAGTCTTGGGAAGGTTATCTGGCATCTATAGGCAATACTAATTTGGAAGCCTGGACATATAACAGAGAACAGGAAAACAAATTTAAGACCCTCCACTCAGACCCAAATGATGAAGGCAGAACTGAGACAAGAGGGAAATTTCCAGGCTTTGGCAAGATGGTTGAATCAAAGCAGCACTTGCTCACTTTGTCTACTGTTTTGTGAGTGATCCCTGCTCACTTTCTGCTGGAGGTTCCCCAGCCCACATGCCAAGGTTTCCATGCATGTATTTTCTTAGGTAAAGGAATATTTTAAGATAGAGAATAATTTGGGGCGCCTGGGTGGCTCAGTTGGTTAAGCATCTGACTTCGGCTCAGGTCATGATCTCACGGTCTGTGAGTTCGAACCCCGCGTCGGGCTCTGTGCTGACAGCTCAGAGCCTGGAGCCTGTTTCGGATTCTGTGTCTCCCTCTCTCTCTGACCCTCCCCCGTTCATGCTCTGTCTCTCTCTGTCTCAAAAATAAATAAACATTAAAAAAAATTAAAAAAAAATAGAGAATAATTAAATGCTTTTAAATTTTGTGTTTAAAATATTCAAAAAGGCAGCAAAGCAGAGTGGATAAGAACGTAGATTCTGGAGCAGACTCTAGATTTGAATTAGGCAAGCTATGTGGCCTTGAACAAGTTATTTGATTCCTTTCTTTCTCAGTTTCCTCATCTGGAATTATGGTAACAATACCTATGCTACTTCATATGGCTGTCATGGGGATGAAATGAGTTAATCTTTATAAATCTTATAAAGTACTCATAATAGTAAATGATATATAAATGTTCAATATAAACAATTGTCTTGGCGGGGAGGAAGATAAGGATATTGCCATGTATGTTAGCCTCTGAAGTTTCTTATTCTGTTGCAAATATTCTATATTTCATGTCTTCTTTAGAGTATGCATATATCCATGATATTTCCTTGCGATATCTACTTGAGTTATCAATTTAAACCTTGCATCTGGTGTAGAATTAAACGGCACTTGCCCAATAAGATATCTGAAATGGAGCCCACAGTCAATTGTTCTTTGATAACTCAGTTTTCATTCTGCTTCCACAATCTTGGGAAACATCCATTAGAAATTGGCAGAACTTCTGCTCTCTAATCAGCACTACACCCTGAGTTTTCCTCGGAAGCTGGAGGAAAGACCTGGTTTTCAAACAATGTAATTGCTGTTTAAAGACATACCTTGTTTAGTTTGTCTTGAGCCAAATGATTTCACCTGGTTCTGGCAGTGAAATGACAGCTCAGGTTCTCATTCACACTCCAGAGTTTCTAAGGTGACCAAAGCAATCACAGGAACATTAATAGTCTGGATTTAATCAGTAGACATACTGCTTTATGATTCACTTAAGTTGTACAGCAGAATCCTTTCAGGAGGACTGAAGGAAAGTAATTCTCCCTCCATCATGAGAAAGAAGTGCTTGTGAACTGTGTTGTTGTTATTGTTTTTTAAACAAGCAGGTATCTTACCAAGGTTGAGCCCAGAGGGATGAAAATGGAAATAAGATATGGATAGAAAGTCAAAATGATTGGGAAGTCCAGGGACAAAGGTGGACTATATGACCTTATGTGGTAGGGTTGTCGAGAGGCAGAGTTGGAAGCAAGATGGAGGGATATGTGCCCAGGAACTCAATGATCCATACTCCTACCTGGAAAATATTGGTATCCATACTTGACATGGTTGTCCTGCTTGATTGACTACATTGATTCAAATATTCCATCCACCTGGCAAGATTTGACAGTGTTTGGCAAGACCATCCCTGCTTTGATGTTATGAGCTTAGCTAATTCAGTCAAAGAACAGTTTATAATGAAAGCCCTTTAATTTGAATTTGAGAGAAATCTGTTGGATGGGAATGGTATCTCCACTTGGGTTTCTAAATTCCATCCTTTTTCCTCTTAATATTCACCTAAACTATCTCTTTCAAGACCAAGTCCCAAGTCCTTACATATGGCCAATCTCAAAGGCGAGTCAAAATGAACACTTGTGTTCCGTTTATGGAGCCTCCCAAGAAGGCATATCGTTCACTCCACATCCTGATGCCTGCTACTTGAAATTTGAGCTCACCCCTTTCTCTTTCTTTACTGTATTCCTGGATGATCACAAAAATGGGACTATCACATCAGACTCACACAAATCATAGATCTTACCTAGGGTCAAATTTTATTAATAATTTCAAGGAGACAAGTAATCAAAAGGCATAGCATAAGCATAGGCCAGTCTAGGACTGTCAGTGAAGGTTCCTAAGCCCTTTTTCAAAGTACTGGATTGATTCTGGCCCAGATGAATATATGAGGTCTCTATAGGATGTGTGCTGGTCAAATCACTTACCCAGAAGTAGCCCATTTAAGTCTTGAAAACTCTCCATTTTATATTCAGCTGGTTATGTAGCTTGCATGACTTTTCAGAGAACTCTGCCCCCCAAATTCACAGATGCCAACTTTGTTTACCAGAAGCAATACAGGTAGCCTTGTACTCATGCTAAAAGTTTTTTTAGGGAGACTCTTCCACTAGCAATTCAATTATTTTACCTGGCATAAAACCTGTCATTAGCATCTTTATAAAATTAGACCATGTCACCTTCTTTATTTCCTGGGGATAACCCTATGGAGAATGGATTACAGACCTGCTGTTAATCCTGTCCCAGACATAAAGTGGCTGCTTACTTGGAAAGCCTGGGGGAGCAATGCTCTGGGGAATCCAAGATGAAAGCTAACATCACGGAGTCCACTCTTCTTATCAAAGGAAAGAGCCATGTTATGAGACCTACTAAAAAAGCAGATAGTGGAAACTTTTCCTTTTTATTTAAGTTTTTACTTAAATTCCAGCTAGTTAACATATGGTGCAATATTGGTTTCAGATGCAGAATTTAGTGATTCATCACTTACATACAATACCTGGTGCTCATCACAAGTGCCCTCCTTAATATCCATCACCTATTTAACCTATCCTCCCACCTCCCCTCCAGCAACCCTCAATTTGTTCTTTATAATCAAGAGACTGGGGGCAACTGGGTGGCTCTGTCAGTTAAGTGTACGACTCTTATTCCAGCTCAGGTCATGATCTCATGGTTCCTGAGACTGAGCCCCATGTTGGACCCTGAGCTGACAGTTCAGAGACTGCTTGGGATCCTCTCTATTCCTCCCTCTCTGACCCTCCCCCGATTGCACTCTCTCTCAAAAATAAAATAAACATTAAAAAAAGGAGTCTGTTTTATGGTTTGTCTTTCTCTTTTTCTCCCTATGTCCATCTGTTTTGATTCTTAAATTCCACACATGAATGAAATTGTATTGTTTTTGTCTTTCTGTAAGTGACTTATTTCGTTGAGCATAAGCTATCCACATTGTGGCAAATGGCAAGATTTCGTTCTTTTTTTTTTTTTTTTTTTTTAAGAGAGAGCACAAGTTGGGGAGGGGCAGAGAGAGAGGGAGAGAGAGAGAATCCCACACAGGCTCTGTACTGTCCGTGCGGAGCCTGATGCGGGGCTTGAACTCACAAACTGTGAGATCATGACCTGAGCCAGAACCAAGAGTCAGACGTTTAACTGACTGAGCCACCCAGGTACCCCAAGATATCATTCTTTTTGATGGATGAGTAATATTTCATCATATATGTATACCACATCTTCCTTATCCATTCATCATTCAATGGACACTTGGGCTGTTTCCATAATTTGGCTATTGTAGATAATGCTGCTGTAAACATTGGGGTGTATGTCTCCTTCAAATCAGTATTTTTATATCCTTTGGGTAAATACTTAGTGGTGCAATTGCTGGATAATAGGGAAGTTCTATTTTTAACTTTTTGAGGAACCTCCATACTGGAAAACCTTCTGCTTGAACTGAGGACATTATTGCCCAGAGATTTCTTTCCCTCATTGTTTTGCTTGTGTTCCAGAGTTACATCATTTCTTATGAGAAGAAAGCAATCCAGCTCTAGAAAACACTCAGGCACAGAGAGAAACCACAGTATGAACCACAGGGAGCAGCTGCATTGTCTCCCTGGGAGATGTTCTGGTTTCATGGAAAGCCTAGTTGAGGCAAAACACCTTCAGATCTTATGGTGAAGTTGGTTGGAACCAACAAGTGTTGGTTCCACTTTTTATGTGGCTCTGAAATTGAAGCAGAATTAGTTGTTACTTGTGAGGTTTGGATGAGTGATGCTGTGTCATTAAAAGGAACATAAATAGATTCACTGATTTGCCCAGAGTACAAACTTATCTACTTTTGGACTGAACCTCAAAAGTCCAGATTCAAAATCTCATCTTTTCTCTACAAGGTAGAGACTGTGGCCATGTGACTGCAGTATCATGCATAACCGAGAACAATGGCTACTGCCCTCTGATGAGCATTTACTCTGTGATGGACTCCATTGTAAGCTCTTCACATAAGTGACCTCATTCTAGTTGCAACAGTCCTGGAGACAGTGTTTATCCATACTTTGCAGATGAGGAAACAGACACAGAACAAGTTGGCGCAGATCAGAAATTTGAACTGAGGTCTCTTTAACCCTGACCCCTGTTCTCATTGATTGTTACAGTGACTCTCCTCGATAGCTTGGATCCCATCAAACAACCTCATTTCAATAATTGATTTAAATTTTTCCCTCCACAAATGAACAAGAGTGAACAATTCTTTGGCCAGGGCACAGACAGCCATGAGTTTAGAGCTATCTTCAGGACTGAACATTTGTGGATTTTCCCATCTACATAGATAGATGTGAATTTTAAATTATTTTCACCTGATGCCCTTTCCCTTCCACTGAATATTCCCCCTCTCTCATATTCATTTTATTATGCTTCACTTTATTTCACTTCACAGATGTATGTTGTACAAATGGAAGGTTTGTGGAAACCCTGCGTGGAGCATCTATGAGTACAATGTTTCCAATGGCATTTGCTCACTTTGTGTCTCTACGTCACATTTTAAAATTTCTTACAATATATAAAACTTTTTCATTCTTATTACATTTGTTATGGTGATCTGTGATCAGTGATATTTGATATTGCTCTTGTAATTGTTTTGGGCCACCACAAACCATGCCCACGTAAGATGGCAAGCTTAATCAGTGACTGTTGTATGTGTTCTGACTGCTCACCAGCCATCTCTCTCTCCCTCTCTTTGGGCCTCCCTATTTCTTGAAATTTCAACAATATTTAAATTAGGCCAATTAATAATTCTACAGTGGCCTCTAAGAGTTGCAAGTCTTCTTCACTTTCAATTAAAAGCTAGAAGTAATTATGCTTAGTGAGAAAGCACGTCAGAAGTCAAATTAGGCCAAAAGCAAGGCCTCATGTATGAGTTAGCCGAGTTTTAAATGCAAAGGAAAAGTTTTTGAAGGAAATTAAAAGTCCTTTTTCAGTGAACACACCAATGATATTAAAGCAAAACAGCCTTACTGCTGATATGGAGAACATTTTGGTGGTCTGGATAGGAGACGAAACCAGCCACAACATTCCCTTGACCCAAAGCCCAATCCAGAGCAAGGCCCTAACTCTCTTCAGCTCTATGAAAGTTGAGAGAGGTGAGGAAGCTGCAGAAGGAAAGTCTGAAACTAGCAGAGGTTGGTTCATGAGGTATAAGGAAAGAAGCCGTCTCCATAACATCAAAGTTCAAGGTGAAGAAACAGGTGCTGATGTAGAAGCTGCAGCAAGTTATCCAAAGATCTAAGATAATTAATGAAGGTGGCTACACTAAACAACAGATTTTCAGTGTATATTAAATAGTCTTCTATCGGAAGAAAATGCCATCTAGCCCTTTAATAGCTAGAGAAGAGAAGTCAATACCTGGCTTCAAAGTTTCAAAAGACAGGCTGATTCTCTTGTTAGGGGCTAATGCAACTGGTGATTTCAAGTTAAAGTCAATTCTGAGAAATTCTAGGGTCCTTAAGAATTATGCTAAATTTACTCTGCCTGTGCTTTATAAATGGAACAACAAAGCCTGGATGACTGCACATGTCTTTATAACATGGTTTACTGAGTATTTTAAGCTCACTGTTGAGACCTACTGCTCAAAATAAAGATTCCTTTCCAAACATTACTGCTCATTGACAATGTACCTGGCCACCCAAGAGTTCTGATGGAGATGTATGACAAGATTCATGTTTCCAAGCCTGCTAATAGAGTATCCATTCTGCAGCCCACAAATCAAGGAGTAATTTTGACTTTCAAGTCATCTTATTTAAGAAATACATTTCATAAAGTTATAGTTGCCATGGATAGAGGTTCCTCTGGTGGATCTAGGCAAAGACAAGTGAAAATCTTCTGGAAAATATCCACCATTCTGGATGCCATTAAAAATATTCATGATTTGTTGTAAGAAGTCAAATTATCAACAGGATTAACAGGAGTTTGGAAGAAATTGATTCCAACCCTCAGGGATGACTTTGAGGGCATCAAGACACCAGTGGAGGAAGTAACTGTGGTGGGAACAGCAAGAGAACTAGAATTAAGCGTGGAGCCTGAACATGTGACTGAATTGCTGTAATCTCATGATCAAATTCAAATGGATGAGGAGCTGCTTCTCATGAATGAGCAAGGAAAGTGGTTTATTGAGATGGAATCTCCTCCTGGTGAAGACGCTGTGGAGATTGTTGAAAAGACAACAAAGGATTTAGAATATAATATAAACGTCATTGATAAAGCAGCAGCAGGGTTTTAAAGGATCAACTCCAATTTGGAAGACGTTGTACTATGGGCAAAATGCTATCAGACACCATCGCATGCTGTAGAGAAATGGTTTGTGAAAGGAAGAGTCAGTCACTGCGGCAAGCTTCATTGTCTTACTTTAAGAAATTGCCACAGCCACCCCCACCTTCAGCAACCACCATGCTGATAAGTCCACAGCCACCAACGCTGAGGCAAACCCCTCCACCAGCGAAATGGTTAGTTTGCTGAAAGCTCAGATGATGGTTAGCCATTTTCAGGAATAAGGCATTTTTTTTTAAATCAATGTATGTACATTATTTTTTAGACATAATGCTATAGCACACTTAATAGACTCTTATATAGTGTAAATATAATTTTTATGTGCTTTTGGAAACAAAAAAATTCATCTGACTCACTTTATTGTGATATTTGCTTTATTACAGTGGTCTGGAACAGTACTTGCAATATCTGTGAGGTGTGCCTGTATGTATATTTATAAATGCATATGCTATATTTTTGTTATTTATGTGTATATATGTGTGCTTATCCTTTTCTACTTTAGGTCTAATATGGCTTTGTCTTCAATTAATGAGGACTTGAAAAGGGAGCATGGTGCTACCTTTTCATTAACTTCTCCCTTTAAACAGAGAGCTACTAGAAACCTGCCATGGAAAGATGTGTTTACTTTTCTTAGCTTCCAAGGGTAGAGAATGCCTGTGATGGCACAAGATGATTCTACTTCTGGGTAAATACAACCCAGTGATTATAATGAAGAATTTAGTTAAAGTACTGGAAAACCAAAGGCCAGAATTTAATTAAACAGAACATACTGAAATGCACTAAAAATCATGCTTTAACCAACCAATGCTCAAAATAACCAACCAATGCTTTAAAATGAAGATTAAGGCAGACCCTTGTTTCTCCAAGGCATCAGTCCCACCCACGTCTCAACCAAGCATTTCTATAATCGATACATGGATCCTTATCCTAGCCTTCTAGTTTCTTTAAAGTCATGTGAAATGTAACAACTTTCCATTTCTGAGGTACTATAATTTCACAAGAAGAGAATACTTTATTTTTTTGTAATTTTTTAACGTTTACTTTGAGAGAGAGCAAGAGAGAGCAAGCGGGGGAGGGACAGAGAGGGAGAGTGAGAGAATCCCAAGCAGGTTCCGCTCTGCCAGCATAGGGCCTGAATGCAGGGCTCAATCCCACAAACTGTGAGATCGTGAACTGAGCCAATATCAAAAGTCTGACGCCTAACTGACTGAGCCACCGAGGAGCCCCAAGAAGAGCATACTTTAAAAACACAACATAAAAACAGCATTTGAGGGGGCACCTGACTAACTCACTTAAAGGAGCATACAGCTCTTGTTCTTTGGGTTGTGAGTTCTAGCCCCATCTTGGGTGCAGAGATTACTTAAATAAATAAACAAACCTAAAAAAAAAAAGAATAGCATTTGATACTTATGAGTTGTGGTTATCCATGAACAAACACTGATAAAGCACATGCTATGTGTCAGGCATGGAGTTTTAAAAATGAGCAAGATACAACATCAGTCTTTGTGAACCTCATAGCTTAGAAATTAAAGTGCATTAGGCTTGTAATGAGCACTGCTTCCGAGGTTTAACCTCTTTGCTACATTAAAAATGCAGTGATTTTAGGGAATTGGGGATGTGTTGCCCACCCTCAAAGTCTGTGGTGGGAATATAGGAGCACGAGTTCCTCTCCGCTGGCAGTGACAGGGCAGTGCTTGGAGCACTGGGGCAGGAGCTCATAGGGCCAGTTTTCATTTTTCTCCCACATGTGTTTCTGGGCAAGTCACTGACCCTCTCTGAGCCCTAGCTTCCTTGTGCATAGTGGGGAGAATCCTTGCTCAGCTCACTTCACCCAATCATCATGAGGTCAAATAAGAAAATACATGCAGAAACATTTTGAAGGTATTTTAAAGTACAAAGTTTTGTCTATTTTGCTCACTCCTATCTCCAGCATTTAAAACAATGCCCGAGGGACACCTGGGTGGCTCAGTTGGTTAAGTGGCTGACTCTTGATTTCAGCTCAGGTCATGATCTCATGGTTCTTGAGATCAAGCTCTGCATGGGACTCTGTGCTGAGGTTGGGATTCTCTCTCTGTCCGCCCTCTCTCTGCTTGTACTCTATCTCTCTCTCTCTCCAAATAAATAAATAAACATTAATAAAATAAAATAAAACAGGGGTGCCTGGTTGGCTCAGTCAGTTAAGCATCCAACTTCTGCTCAGATCATGATTTCACAGTTCATGAGGTCGAGCCCCACATCTGGCACTGCACTAATGGGGCAGAGCCTGCCTGGGTTTCTCTCTCTCTCCCTCTCTCTCTCTGCCCTTCTCTCTCTCTCTCTCTCAATAAATAAATAAATAAATACTTTAAAAATAAGATAAAACAATCCTGAAATATACTGCATGCACAATGCACACCATCATTAAAAAAACATTCACATTTTCACTTTAAACAATTCAAATTTATGGTAATTGATTATTTTCTGTTTTACAAAAGGAAGAAAGTCATTTTGTGTAACTTCTAACAGTTACCGCCCCTCAGGGCTGGAAAAGATCTCAGGGAGCCCAGCCGTGTGGAGCCGCCTGAGTTCCCTGATTCAGTCCCTGCCAGGCGCTTGCACCAGCCTGTTCCAGATCACAGCCACTAGGGGGCCGCCTCGGGGCCACTTGGCAGAAGTTCACTCAGATGAAACCCGCCTCCACCTGAGGCCACAGATCAAGTCTCCCCAGTTCTTTCACCTTCAAATATTTAAAGACCGTCGTCGCCTCTTCCTGCCCTCAGATCTCTCATGTCCTGGCTAAATTGAGTGGTTTCTCATTTATAAACTCAGGGTGCTTAATAACTACATTTCTTGTTAACAGGATAAGTAGAGATTTACAGTTTATAAATAAAGACCAAACAAAACCCTTTACGAGTGTACATCTGTTACCCACAGCGGCTTTTGCAAAGACAGCCGTTGTTGGCACCACGTGTGGGTATGCATCTGAAAAATGTCTGCAAATGTAAAATGAATATTAAGGTTAGAGGGGATAACTGCTGTGACTTTTGTCATATCTGCCATTATAGAAGATAAATACAAATATGGCAGCAAAACTTATAGTAGAAAAAAACCAGAATCTATCTGAGTGTCTATCAATTATGAGATAGTTGAATGAATTATGGCACATACTTAATGAACCATTACAGTTACAGTAAAGGTGATGCTTACCAAAATTATACAATAACATGGAAAATGCTTATACCATAATGGGATTAAGTGAAATACACATATGTATACACACACACATTTTTACATACAATATGATTATTATATAAACAGCCATGTTTTACAACAGTCTAAAAGCAAATGCAAAAATGCTAAAATTGGTAGTTTTATGGTGGTGAAGTTATAGATGATTTTCTTTTCCTCTTTCGGCTTTTCATAAAGTGCTGATACTAATTTAAAAATAATAAAAATTTAAATGTTTTTACATTTATTTCAACAGTTCTTTGAGATTTTATACACAAATACACATACCTAGATACATGCATGCATGTGTGTGTGAGTGTGCACACACACTCACACACACATCTTCCTTCTGTTCCTTCTCCTCATTATTACCTACCTTCCTCACATTGAGTCAATTTCTACAAATAGAGACCTGCCTTTTGGTGGAATCAGAAATATTAAGAATAGTATTAGCAATAATTTGAGGAGAGGCAGAAGTATGCTGAATGCTTTTGCACATAGGGGCATATTTCTATCCTTGTTAAGCCTTAGTTTCCTCAACTGTAAAATGGGAATAGTGGTGATAACAGCAGCTATTTCATAAAATTATTGTAAGAATTAAATGCGATGTCTGCAAAGCACTTGGTAAGGCATGGGGTAGTGCTGAGTATTACTGGCTTCTATTCTAAGATAATTCTAAAATTGCAATGGATTGAAATTGTGTGTGTGTGTGTGTGTGTGTGTGTGTGTAAACGTGTTAGTTGTGAAAGAAGGCTTGAGGGAAAGGTGGCCAATGGTGACAAGACAGTGCCTGAGAAGTAGAGGCAGCTGTCTCCAGGGAAGTCCCCCAGGGCCTGACTGTCTGATGCTCCTGGGAGATGAGGGAGAAACAGGAGGGTGTGGAATATACCAGACAGGTTCCAGACCGGCAGTGTTAAGGAGCCTGCAGCAATTCAGTGAAGGCAGGTGGCAGTGAGCTGCTGTTGAAGCAGGTAGGACTTTAGGGATTGCATGTGGATCAGTTTATGTTCTGTAATGGCAGGGATATACTGGCTTGGTCATAAACTAAAACTAGAGAAAGAAATCTTTGATGTAAAGATAATGAGTGCAATAGTCCCCTGAGGCAAAGGGATCAGAGAGGAAAGTGGGAGAAAGGTAGACCTCGTCGGAAGGTGAAGCCATGCAGGGCTGCAAGATCTCATCTTTTCCTCACCTACCTTCCTGCATGGTGGCAGGCATGCAGACAGAGGCATGGATATGTGGGACATGCATGTGGCTATAATCTCTAATAGCAGAGCTAGAGATATGTTTTTCCATTTTGAAATAATTCATGCATGCCTAATATTGGCTGTGATATAATTTAAGGAATAATAGAAAGCAAGGAGCCAGAACAAACCAGTCTCTGCTTTCCATTTGTTGTCAGTGAGTCAGTGAGCCCAGAGCCAATAAACAGAAGCTTCGTCATTATCGTGTGATAGTAAACACTTAAGAAGCCACCAGAAATTCACTCCAAAACGCACAATTTGATTTTGAGAAAAAGAAATACGAGAGCGTTAGAGCCTGGGGCTACAAGTTATCACCACGAGGCTATGGTTTCTCCTTGGTGCACTCTCTCTCTGGTGGTGTAAAATGTATTCAGCTTGACATTTCAGAGAGGCTCAGAGCTCCATCTTCCTGACTGAGTGCCAAACATGAACAAAAATACATTAGATGTTTTGTCTGCTTGGTCCCACGCTCTGTAGGTGGAAGTCTGTGCAGTTCCAGAGGAACAATAGGCAGCAAGAGGAAAGCTCCAAGCAAATGTGCTGGCACTGGAAGGGAGGAACGGGATGGATACCGTGAGGAGCGGCCCTGTTTGTACACATGCAGGTGTATGGTGTGCCCTGGTGTCCTTGCTCCATGGAATAAAAGGAAATGGTTGGCAAGGGAGAGCAGTTTGCATAGACTCAGAAATAATTGTGCTAATTTAAAAACAACAATAGTATAAAGCCAAGAGATGGCAATGAAATACAGTTTATGCAGAATAAGAAAAAAGGTGACAATGCTCAAAGCATCTAGGAAATTAGGTGGAGAGCTACCACTATTAATGACTTGGGAGAGATTCATGATTAGAACATGACCAACTGTAGCCTGAACTGCTCACATCTTAGAAGCCTCAGCATTTCGAAACACGCACCATTCTATTTTCTGAAGCTTAATTGAACAACTATGTCAATGAAGTGAGTTGTGCTTGCTTCTCCCTTGGAGAACTTTGCATGGTGGAACACCTGCGTCCATGTGTGTGTTGTGTGTGATTTTGCCTTTGATATGGGTTGGTGACGGATTATCCTATTCTTTGAAGAAAACAATCAAGTCAGAGAGGTAACTGTGTTATACACTTCAATATATGAGAACAATGTCTATTTTTCTTTCTCATCATTTCCTTTAGGGCGTCCTTGCCATGTTATTGGACTCTCTGAAACTGCCAAATTTTCCTCACCCAGACACATTAGCCGTTAGGGATGTGTCGTTCTCTCAGACAGGTCTGCATTTTTATTGCTTCCTGGCGGGGCCCTTTGGCATGGGTCCTCGTTAACCGGAAAATAAATGGAGCTGTCCCAGGTCCTGGGGCAACACTGAGCCCCCGCCTTCCAGATGGTGAAAGCTGCCAGCCAACCTATTATCAGCAGGTCATGCCAGAATCCACCTTCCTTTATTTCTTCTCTGCTTCCTTTCCCCCATCTCCTCTCCTTCTCTGCAGTAGATTTTCCTAACGTGTCCAGGTTTTCTCTCCATTCATTCTGTTTCTGAATCTTTGTGGGTTTGTTTTGTTTTGTTTTGTTTTGTTTTGTTTTTTATTACTCAAACAGTTGGGACCATCCTTGCTGTGTTGCTGTGTTTCATCATTGTTTATCTTTTTCCATGAGAAATCTCTTCAACTAGAAGGTGCCATCCTGAATAGCTGGAAGGAAATAGCTCTTTCACTTTCTTTTGTATCCAACCTCCCTTCCTAAAAGTTCTCCATTCCCAGTAGAGTCCAGGTTATAATTTTTTTTAGTTTATTTATTTGAAAGAGAGAGTGAACTTCAGTGGGGGGTGGGGGAGAGAAAGAATCCCAAGCAGACTCTGCTTTGTCAGTGTGGAGCCCCATGTGGGGCTTGAACTCACAAACTGAGATCGTGACCTGAGCTGAAACCAAGAGCTGAAACCTTAGCTGACTAAGCCACCCAGGTGCCCCCTAGTAGGGTCCAGGATAAAGCAAGGTAGTCACCACTAGATGAATAAATGAATTTCCCAAAGGATGATTCAGATACAAAAAAAATGTTTGCTTCTAGTATTTATGTTGATTTATTTTCTTACTCTATTCCCTAGTATCTTATTTCATCAATTCTTTCCTCTCTCAAATCTTTCTTCAACTTCTCTCTTCCTTCTGGAAGCTCTCAATCTATAAACACGTTTAAGACTTTTTCATCTGAAACAAATAAATGAAGACAAAACAAAACAAACACAACCTGTCACTTGACTCTGCATTCCATTAATTTATTCAGCATATGTTGCTGTGCTTCCTGGGTGCCAGGTGCTGCAGCTAGTCCCTGGTGGAGACAGAACAGTTCCTGCTCTCATGAAACAAGAGAGGGGGCCCCAAGAATAAACAGATAAAAAGAAAAGCTCCAGCTACAGCTTTGTTATTCAAGGCTAGGCAGTTTGGTGCCTCTGCTAGAATACCTCCCATTGACCTGAAGGCTGATGGGGTGACAGAATGTGGGGCTGGATTTCAGTCTCCTGGACTCCTCCTGTGCTTGCACAGAGGTCCCCAGCAGTCCCACTTCCAGCCCCTCCCCAGCCTCCTTAGAGGAATAGCCTATAATTGCCGTCCTTACTCTTTAACCAACAGTAATCTGACCTGTTTCCACCACATGACCTCTGTGCAAAGACCAATGGGCTCAAGTTCTTAATCAACTAACCTTGGGTCTTTGACACTAGTGCCCATTTCTCCATCAGGTTCCACCTTCTCTTGTTCATCTCTTATTTCTCTAATCGTTCCTTCTCTGTCTTCCTTCCAGGTTTGTGTTCCATGTTTCTGATATCAACTCTTTCTCTTCTCTTGTCTTTTCACTTCGTGTTTCTGGGAGGCAGTCTCATCCGTTCCCACTGCTTTAGCCACACCTCTCCACTCCCAGATCCCAAATTGTCTGCAGATTGTCACTCCCTTATTTCTAAGACCTGGCTTCAGGGGGATGTGACCAGTGTAGCAGCACGACATTCCATGCTTAGGAAAGCCCTCATTTGAGATTTAATGCTCTGTGGCCACTATACTGAATTTCTTAAAATTTTCATCTTTGAATTTGAATCTATGTTTTGTAAATCTATTAGATGTTTAGGGCTGCCAAACAAAATACCACAGACTTGATGGCTTAAACAACAGAAATTTATTGTTTCATTGTTTTGGAGACTGGCAGTCCAAGATCAAGGTGCCAGCAGGGTTAATTTCCTCTAAGGCCTCCCTCTTTGGCTGGCATGTGGCTTCCCTCTTGGTGCCTCTTGCCATGGTCATCCCTTTGTGTACACAAGTGTCTGTGTGTCCTCACCTCTTCTTCTTATAAGGACACAAGTCAGATAGGATTAAGGCCCATTCACATGACCTCATTTGACCTCAATTATGTCTTTAAAGGCCCTATCTCCAAATATAGTCATATTCTGAGGTATTGGGGGTTAGGACTTCAACATAGGAAGGTAGGGTAGGGGCACAAGTCTGGTGGGGCAATGCACCGAGGGCTTAGAATCTTGGTTCACTGTGGTCCTGCTGTCTGGTAAAAGTTCTGAGCTGTCAGCTCCCTCCTTCTGGTATGTTGGCTGCCCAGCTCTGCCTTCCTTCTGCCCTTGGAGGGGATCTGGGTGCAGGTGCTGAAGGGTAAGGGTTCAGCCATCCTTGCCCAGGGCTGGCAATGCACTCCATGTTTGGAGGTGATTTGGTGGGGTGAGCCTTGTGCCCACCCCCAATCCTGATGTTGCAATCTCCTGGGGGTTACCTGTGTTCTGTGGATTGTGCAGCAGGCCACCTCCTGGCTCTGGGTCAGTCAACCCCTTTGGTAATTTGACTAAAGCTATCAAACCTCTTCCCTGGAAAATGCATGTACGTAGACATCCATGATTTTGTACATTTTAAGAGAGTAGTGGACTCCATGGACCCCTTGTGTTTTGGCTGTGCTTACCTTTCCAGCTTGCCCTCAGTACTGCTCTCACCATGATGCACCCCCCCCACCCCGAATCATTGCGGTCATTCCCTGAATGTACAGTATTTTTTCATGCTTCCATATTTTTGCAGATGCCCTTTGTCTACCATATGCTTTTTTTCATTATAAAAAACTATATCCTTCAAAATTAAAATTATATTCTATCTTTTCAGTGAAACCTTATTGTCATTATCAAAGCTAAAACAAAGTGTCCCTTTAGGACCTCTATGCATCTCTTTTATAAGCTATATAACACTGAAGTCTGAGTATTTTCCAATTTGTCTGTCCCTTCTACTAGATTGCAAGCAACTTTGAGTGCAATAACTCTGTTACTGTTCCTTGTCTTTGTTCCTCCAGTTTTATTGAGATATAAGTGACATACATCACTATATAAGTTAATTAATGACAGAATCACTGTATATATAAACCACCATAATGGTTTGACTCACATGTATTGCAAAGTGATTACCTCAGTAAGTTTAGTTACCATCTATCCTCTCATATGGATACAGTAAAAAGAACAAGCAAAAACAGAAAAAAACTTTCCTTGTGATGAGAGCCCTTAGGATCTACTCCTAAATCTCAGTTTTCAAATTCCAGGATGGGGCAAATAGAATTTACCTCAAAGTAAACTGTTGTCAATTTCTATGGACAAGCAACAGCTATAGCTACATGTAGCTCAGTCTTGTCACTAAATTACCATGATCTTGAAAGCTATTTTGGAATGAAAAGACAAAAGTAAGAGACACTGAAGTTGCATTCTTATAGATTAATTCACAAAATACTCACTAAAGGTCCACTGACTGCAAGGTACTATGCTAAGACTTGTGGAAAAATTAAATATAAATCAGGCCAGGGGCACCTGGCTGGCTCAGTCAGTTAATCGTCTGACTCTTGGTTTCAGCTCAGATCATGATCTGACAGCTTTGTGAGTTGGAGCCCGGTGCTGGGTTCTACTCAGAACCTGCTTGGGATTCTCTCCCTCTCTTCTCTCTCTCTCTGCCCTTCCCCCCACTCGTGCTCTGTCTCTCAAAATAAATAAACTTTACATATATCTGTATCATCTATATCTATATATAGAGAGAGAGGGGGGTGGCTATGGAGGAATAAGAGGAGACTATTTAATAGCCAAACTCCAGGTAGGAAGATGTTGCTGGCACTGGGGGAGAGGAGAAGGGAATGGGTGTAGCTGTGGGAGGGCAGAAATACTTAGCAGAGAAACAGGAGTTCGACCATCCTACTGACGGTGCTGTTCCCACTGGATGCGGCAGTTCTAGCCTCTGAAACTGATGTTCAGTGGCCTCTGCCACATAGTGCAATGTGCCCCTGTTCTCTGCCTCAGGAGCCATTGGCACTCTGCCCCAAAGCGGCCATCAGATTCTGACTCTGAGGCGGAGACTGGTTTGCCCCTTTGCCTCTCAGCGCCCCCAATTTTGTGGCTCTGCTCTCTGATGTCGTGCTGTGCAGGCTCCACTGCATGGGTGACAGATTGCGTCTGCATAAACAGGAGCAGGAGCGATGCACAGAGTTAGGGAAGGACTCGAGAATCTCATCACAGATGGTCAGATTATGTCATTGAGAATTACCCTGTCTGAGGATGAGGGTGAGGATTATACACACACACACACACACAGCTGTAAAGATGTTTGCAAGATGTTTCATATGACACGTAATAATGGAACTAGCTTTTTCAAAAAAGTCAGTGACACGGGGAATCTTTTTCTGACACTGAGAGATGGAGTTAATCACACCGCCGCCAGCCTGCCTGCCTGCCTGCCTGCCTGCGTGCTGCTAATGTTGCATTTTCCCCACTGCCCTGTGGTTCTGGTTAAACCATGGTTCTGGGGCACCAGGCTTCCTGAGTTTGAAGGGAAGCTCCTCCATTTACCATAATCTGTGACCTCAGGCAATTCATTTAACCTCCCTAAACTACACTTTCCTCATTTGTAAAATGGTAATAATACTGCCTGATAGGGCGCCTATGCGTAGTAAAGGAAATGCCTCCCACAATAAAGAACATCTCAGTGAGAGGAACGCAGCAAGGGCTTTCTCCCAGATGCCAGCAGGATTTGCTCTCTTATCTCAGTTCTTTTTTTTTTTTCAATATTTTAAAAATATAATTTATTGTCAAAATTGGCTAACATACAGTGTGTACAGTGTGCTCTTGGTTTATGGGGTAGATTCCCGTGGTCCATCTCTTACATACTCAAGAGCCACCTTCACTTGGGGCCACCTCCGACCACAGCCATCAACGTTCTTTATCCGCTCCCTGAGTTATTCTTTCTCGGTAGCATTTATTGCCATGGCGCATACTGCATATTTTATTTATGTTTATTGAGTGTCTCTTTACTAGAAGACAAGCTCCAGGAGATAGTATCCACAGCACCCAGATCAGCGTCTGGCATGGAATACGAATCCAGTAAAGATTTACTGGAAGGGAGGAGACAGCCACTTCTGCTAACTTGAAACTACTCTTTCTTGGTCCAGTCCTATCCTTTTGAGGCCCTGTTTGGGGGACATTTAGACTGTCCGTTGGCACCGGTACCTGGAAGCAAGAGAAGAAACTGAAATTGAGGTAATTCTAGCAGCTCTTGCTAGAGGAGCCCGGCCTTACTGAACTTGAATCCAACGCTGAGGATTTCTCATAAATCTCATTCATGCTGCCCTCTCCTTGCTCAGCTCATTAGTCAAAATCGGCCTGAGGGACCCACTGCAGAGCTGGGGAGGGTAAAGAGTTCTCGGATCCCTTTTCCCTTTCTTGGCGGAAAGCTCTTATCCAGACAGCCAGGGGCAGGGTTCGGCAAAGCTCGCCTCCTCTGCGCCTCGGCATCCCCGGGCCAGCTCGCCTGCAGGTCGGGAGCGCGCGTCCCCGCCGCACCGCGGCGCCAGGAGCGACTCGCCAAGCCCGGGGCCGCGGGAGGAGGTGGAGGCGGTGGCGAAGCTCACGCACCTCGGAGGAGCGGCGCCCGCGGGCCGGGGAGCGCCAGCCGGTAACCGCGGGCGGGACGGGGCGCCCGGGACCACGCAGAGCCGAGGCACTGGGTGCGGGAGGCTTGAGAGAAGGCAGGCAGTCGGGCTCCGTTGGGTTTGGGGGTGGACTTTAGTTGGGGGATGTTTGGGAGGATGGGAGTGGGAAGGGGAAAATTGAGGCTTTGGAGGTGCGCAGGAGAAGAGTGAGACCCCGTGGAGAGCACCCAAGTTTATAACCTTCCTCGCAGCCCGCTGATGTGAGCGTCCCGCCGGAGGCCGTCCGAAAAGGCTGGGAGCGGTGGCGCTCGGGGCTCGGGCTTCGGCTTGGGTGGGTTTCCTCCGCTCCACTGGGAAGGCCGTGGAACACCTTCCCCCGCCCGTGAGAAAACTTTCCACACCCTGGTCTGCCTGCCACCTTTGTGCCCTACAGCTGAGAGCCCTTCTGGGCGCGGGGACCCTACGCATCCAGGGGAAGTGCGCTGTCCGCTGGCCCGGGGTGCACGCCCCCTGCGGTGGGCAGGGTTCTCGGAATCAACCCTGGCTTGACAGTTAATTCATTTCGTTTGCGCTAGGGAGCCTGCCTGCAGGTCATTTTACTGATTAGAGGGAAATACCGGTTTCGTTTTTCTTCCTTTTCCATCCTTGCCGCATAATTAATTGAGGAAGACAAAAGATCGCCTCGTTAGAAAGTTGTTTTGAGGCTTTGTGGTTTCCTAAGCAGTTTAGAAGACTCGAGGAATCCCAGCTATTACTCTGGATTTAATCTCATGACATAAGGAAACATTTAATGGTGTCCTGAAAGCAAAGGGGGGGTGGGAGAAATTGCCAGTGCTATTCCAGGGAAGAGAGGGGAACTTCCATCTATAAATCCTTATGAAAACCCCAAAGGTAAGTGATAGTATTTCCAGTTTGCACGTGAAAAATGCTTAGGTTGAGATACAAGTTTTCCAACCGAATCCTCCAGTTAATAGTGGGAGTAGAGGCCTGGAAACTAGGACTGTGAAGCTAGTGCCCCTTAGGTACATCACAAGGGGTTCCTTACTAAGAACACAGGTAGGAAAGTGGCCTGGGCCTGCGACCGGTAAGGTCCAGGATGGGAGAGGCCACCATGAGTTGGAGTATCCACATCAAGGGGTTATGCCCTGATCATCCAATGTTTATGGAAGATGACAGGATACCAGCAGGTGGAGGAGAAGGCAGAGTTGCTCCCAGTTTGTTTCTTTCTGGGAGCAAAGAAATAAGACCCCTTTAAGAGGTCTTGAAACCCAAGACTGGGCTGGATTGTTCAAGGCCAAAAAACAGGCATCCTAGAGCAGTGAAAGCATTCACCTAAAGCAGGCTTGAGAGAGGAGAACCCCAACCAGACTTTTCAAAAGAGGGAAACATTGAATCCTGGCAGTGTTTCAGAACAAATTTTTAAAGGAGAAAGCTAAAGACCACCCAGGAAAGGATTTGCAAAGACAATTTATGTCAAACGATTTCTCTTTTCTAGAGACTTACCCGTTTGTAGATTGGAGCATGCCATACCTCGTTGTTTTTCAAATGTGGGTTATAACTCATATAGGGTAATGATATGAATGTAGTGAGTTGCGCCAGCATTTTAAAAAAAGTTTATTTTGGGGGCGCCTGGGTGGCTCAGTCGGTTGAGCGTCCGACTTCGGCTCAGGTCACGATCTCGCGGTCTGTGAGTTCGAGCCCCGCATCGGGCTCTGGGCTGATGGCTCAGAGCCTGGAGCCTGCTTCCGATTCTGTGTCTCCCTCTCTCTCTGCCCCTCCCCCGTTCATGCTCTGTCTCTCTCTGTCTCAAAAATAAATAAATGTTAAAAAAAAAAGTTTATTTTATTTATTTTGAGAGAGAGGGAAAGAGACTGGGAGAGAGAGAGAGAGAGAGACAGAGAGAATGAATCCTAAGCAGGCTCTGCACTGTCAGCATGGAGCCTGATGCAGAGTCAGTCCCGTGAAATGTGAGATCATGACTTGAGCCAAAATCAAGAGTTGGATGCTTAACCAGCTGAGCCGCCCAGGTGCTCCATCATCAGCATTTTTTTTTTTAAACGTGAAATTAAATAGCAGGGGAGAGAAAACATCAAGTGCATTGCATGTGCAAGGGAGAGTATTGTTTTATCAAATGTGCATGTGTATTGTTCTGTGTTGTCCATCCTGCTGCCTCTGTAGGGGTGTCCATACCTATCCCTGGATGTCCCTCTTCATCCTTCTAGGCTACCCCCACTCTGCTCATGGTGCGGTTTCACTTTGCAAATTGTATCATCTGCACATTCTGGAAAATGTAGTCTTCCTCTTCCCCATTTCTCTAGGCCTGATATTTTGCCAATCAGAATTCCTCTATAAATTCCTTATTTTTAACCTTTTATTTATTTTTTTAGAGTTTTTATTTAAATTCCAGATAGTTAACATACAGTGTAATACTAGTTTTAGGTGTAAAGTATAATGATTCCACACTTCATACAACACCCCGTGCTCATCACAAGTGCCCTCCTTAATCCCCATCACCTATTTCACCTATTCCCCCCACCTGCCTCCCCTCTGGTAATCATCAGTTCTCTATAGTTAAGAGTTTGTTTCTTGATTTGCCTCTCTCTCTCTTCCCCCCCCCCCCCCGCTTTGCTCATTTGTTTTGTTTCTCAAATTCTACACATGAGTGAAATTATATGGTATTTGTCTTTCCCTGATTGACTTATTTTGCTTGGCACAATACTCTCTAGCTCTATCCATGTCATTGCAAATGGCAAGATTTCATTCTTCTTTTATGGCTGAGTAATATTCCATTGCTTATATATACCACATCTTCTTTATCCATTCATCCATTCATCAGTCGATGGACACTTGGGCTCTATAATTTGGCTATTGTATATAATGCTGCTATAAACATTAGGGTGCATGTATCCCTTTGAATTAATGTTTTGTGTTCATTGGGCAAACACCTAGTAGTGCAATTACTAGATTGTAGGGTAGTTCTATTTTTAACTTTTTGAGGAAGCTCCATACTGTTTTCCAGAGTGGCTGCACCAGTTTGCATACCCACCAATAGTACAAAAGGGCTCCCCTATCCCCACATCCTTGGCAAAGCCTGTTTTGTTTTTTTGTGTTGTTGATTTTAGTCGTTCTGATAGGTGTGGGGTGATATCTCATTGAAGTTTTGATTTGCATTTCCCTGGTGATCAGTGATGTTGAGCATCTTTTCATGTGTCTGTTGGCCATCTGTGTCTTCTTTGGAAAAATGTCTATTCATGTCGTCTGCCCATTTTTAAATTGGATTATTTGTTTTTTGGGTGTTGAGTTTTATAAGTTCTTCATAAACTTTGGATACTAATTCTTTATTGGATATGTCATTTGCAAACATCTTCTCCCATTCTGTAGGTTGCCTTTTACTTTTGTTGATTATTACTTTTGCTGTGCAGAAGCTTTTTATTTTGACATAGCTTAATAGTTTATTTTTGCTTTTGTTTACCTTCCCTCAGGAGACTTATCTAGAAAAAGTTGCTACAGCTGATGTCAGAGAAATGACTGCCTGTTATTTCTTCAATGATTTTTATGGTTTCAGGTCTCACATTTAGTCTTTCATCCAGTTTGAGTTTATTTTTGTATATGGTGAAGGAGAATGGTCCAGTTTCATTCTTTTGCATGTGGCTGTCCAGTTTTCCCAACACCATGTGTTGAAGAGACTGTCTTTTTTCCATTGGATATTCTTCTCTGCTTTGTTGAAGATTAATTGATCATGTAATTGTGGGTTCATTTCTGGGTTTTCTATTCTGTTCTATTGATCTGTGTGTCTATTTTTGTGTCAGTATCATCTGTTTTGATTACTACAGCTTTGTAATATAATTTGAAGTATAGAACTATGATGCCTCCAGCTTTGTATTTCTTTTTCAAGATGGCTATTCGAGGTCTTTTGTGGTTCCATACAATGTTAGGATTTTTATTCTAGTTCTGTGAAAAACGCGGTTGGTGTTTTGATAGGGATTGCATTAAATGTATAGATTATTTGGGGTAGTACAGGCATTTTAATAATATTGGTTCTTCCAATCCATGAGCATGGAATGTCTTTTCACTTATTTCGTCATCTTCAATTTATTTCATCAGTGTTTTATAATTTTCAGAGTATGGTCTTTCACCTCTTTGGTTAGGTTTATTCCTAGGTATCTTATTGGTTTTCGTGCAGTTGTAAGTGGGATGGTTTTCTTAATTTCTTTCTCCGCTACTTAATTATTAGTGTATAAAAATGCAACAGATTTCTGTACATTGATTCTGTATCCTGCAACTTTATTAAATTCATTAATCAGGTCTAGCAGTTTTTGGTGGAGTCTTTCAGGTTTTCTTTATATAGTATCATGTCATCTGCAAATAGTGAAAATTTTACTTCTTCCATGCTGATTTAGATGACTTTTATTTATTTTTGTTGTCTGATTGTTGTGGTTAGGACTTCCAGTACTATATTGAACAAAAGTGGAGAAAATGGACATCCTTGTCTTGTTCCTGATCATAGAAGAAAAGTTCTCACTTTTCCTCCATTTAAGATGATATTAGCTATATATGGCCTTTACTATGTTAAAGTATCCTCCCTCTAAATCTACTGTGTTGAGAGTTTTTATCACGAATGGATGTTGTTCTTTGTCAAGTGCTTTTCTGCATCTATTGAAATAACCATAGGGTTCTTATCCTTTCTTATATTAATGTGATATATCTCATTGATTGATTTGCAAATATGAACCACACTTGCAACCCAGGAATAAATCCAAGTTGATTATGGTGGATTATTTTTTTAATGTACTATTGGATTTGGTTTGCTACTATTTTGTTGAGGATTTTTGCATTTGTGTTCATCAGAAATATTGATTGGCCTATAGTTCTCTTTGTTTGTGCTTTCTTTCTCAGGTTTTGGCATCAGGGTAATGTTCACTTCATAAAATGATTTTGGAGGTTTTCCTTCCTTTTCTATTTTATGGAATAGTTTGAGAAGAATAAGTATTTTATTTATTTATTTATTTATTTATTTAAACTTGTTTTACTTTTTATTTTTTTTTAATTTACATCCAAATTAGTTAGCATATAGTACAAAAATGATTTCAGGAGTAGATTCCTTAGTGCCCCTTACCCATTTAGCCCATCCCCCCTCCCACAATCCCTCCCATAACCCTCAGTTTGCTCTCCATATTTATGAGTCTCTTCTGTTTTGTCCCCCTCCCTGTTTTTATATTGTTTTTGTTTCCCTTCCCTTATGTTCATCTGTTTTGTCTCTTAAAGTCCTCATGTCAGTGAAGTCATATGTTATTTGTCTTTCTCTGACTAATTTCACTTAGCATAATACCCTCCAGTTCCATCCACGTAGTTGCAAATGGCAAGATTTCATTCTTTTTGACTGCTGAGTAATACTCTATTGTATATGTATACCACATCTTCTTTATCCATTCATCCATCGATGGACATTCGGTCTCTTTCCATACTTTGGCTATTGTTGATAGTGCTGCTATAAACATGGGGGTGCATGTGTCCCTTCGAAACAGCACACCTGTATCCCTTGGATAAATACCTAGTAGTGCAATTGCCAGGTTGTAGGGTAGTTTTATTTTTAGTTTTTTGAGGAACCTCCATACTGTTTTCCAGAGTGGCTGCACCAGCTTGCATTCCCAGAGAATAATAAGTATTAACTCTTCTTTAAATGTTGGGTAGAATTCACCTGTAAAACCATCTGGTCCTGGACTGCTGTTGTTGGGAGTTTTTTGATTACTGATTTGATTTCCTTGCTAGGTATCAGTCTGTTCAAATTTTCTATTTCTTCCTGTTTCAGTTTTGGTAGTTATATGCTTTTAGGAAATTGTGCATTTCCTCTAGGTTGTCCAATTTGTTGGCATATAGTTTTCATAGTATTCTCCTATAATTGTTTATATTTCTGTGGTGTTGGATGTTATTTCTTCTCTCTAATTTGTGATTTTATTTATCTGAGTTCTTTTCACTTTTTCTAGGTAAGTCTGGATAGAGGTTTATCAATTTTGTTGATTTTTTTCAAAGAACCAGTTTCTGGTTTAATTGATTTGTTCTAATGTTCTATTGTTTTTGTTTTTGTTTTGTCTCTATATCATTTATTTCTGGTCTAACCTTTATTATTTCCTTCCTTCAGCTGGCTTTAGGCTTCACTTGTTGTTCATTTTCTAGCTCCTGTAGGTGTAAGGTTAGGTTTTTACTTGAGATTTTTCTTGCTCATAAGGTAGGCCTGTATTGCTATATACTTCCCTCTTAGGACCACTTTTGCTGAAGCCCAAATATTTTGGACCATTATGTTCATTTTCATTTGTTTCCATATATCTTTTTATTTCTTCTTTTATTTCCTGGTTGACTCATTCATTGTTTAGTAGAATGTTATATAACCTCCATGTCTTTCTGGTCTTTCTAGATTTTTTTCTGTGGTTGACTTCTAGTTTCATAGTGTTGTGGTCAGAACAGGTACATGATATGACTTGGATCTTCTTGTATTTGTTGAGACTGATTTTGTGGCCCAATATGCTATTTCTTCTAGAGAATGTTTATTTTTGACCTTTTAATGTTTTCGGTATGGCAGTGACTTGGCAAGCTGCTTCCTAGTGCCCTAGTGCCCACTTTTGGGCACAATCTCCTTTACTTCTCACAGCTAGGTGGATGTTGCTATTTACATTTTACAAATGGGGCTTCCCAAAGCTAGAGACATACAAATAATTTAGTCACTGGTCCCTGCTCCTCATTACAGATGGCCCAAAGAGTGTCCTGCCTTTGCAGAAGCATTTTGCAAAGTCTCATACTATCCCTAAGGATAAAGTAAGGGAATAGAGGATGTACAACAAGGCTCTCTCCCTGTCCCTGCAACTCCTTGGTATTATTTATCAGGAGAAAGCATAGAGGAGACATTTATCAGAGATGTGGCAAGTAAAAATCTGGTGGGATACTCCATGAGACACATTTTATATCTGGGCAAGAGATAATAATACTAGAAGGCTGAAGGCCTAGTCCTGCATTTAGGTTCACAGTCAATTTAAAAAGTAAAAGATGGAGTGACCCCAGTGAGTAGCAATTCATAATTCACGTAAAAGAAAAAAAAACCCAAGGATTTCAGTGGCTCACCAAGCCCTGAAAGGACCATAATGTAAAGTAGCTACTCAGTCGCAAACTTGGGTTGCAATGACAATGACAGGTCTTTTTTTTTTTTAAACAGACATTTGTGTGGAGCTTATTATGTGCCAGGCATAATTATGAGTGTTTCACAATTTTATCTCAATCCCTGTAACAACTTCATGAAGTAGGGAATATAATTATCACCATTCTCCGGTAACAGATGAGAAGGCTGAAGCACAGAAAGATTAAATAATTTGTTTAAGATTACATAGCCAGTAAACAGTAGAGCTGGGATTAGAACCTGGGCCCTTAACTACTACCATCTACCTCAAACCTGTGATGACTGGATCATGGGAGCCTAGGCTCCCTCCACACAGCATCCCCTTCTGGTGGCCCCTTAATGGAGGACAGAAACTAACTTTGCAGCATCCAGAGCAAAGTGACCTAGATGATGAGGATCTGAAGACTAGGCCATGTGAGGAACAATAAGTATGTAGCCTGGCAGAGAGGAGCCTTGGCCAGTTATGAGACCAGTCCTCAGATATCTGGAGAAGAGGAAGTAGGTTTGTTCTCAGTATCAGATCAAGCCAATTTTAGGTGATTTTCTGTCAGGACTGAGAGAGTATTCCCCCCCCCCAGTGAGAGAGTATTGACTTCCATGTCTCTGCCCCTTTCAATGCTCAAATTCCTCAACTTTACTAGATACATAAAAGTAAATAAACTTTAAAAATAATTGGAAATTATAGTCTATGCATTTGTGTGTATGGGTATGTAAGTAGGGTACTGAAGTAAAGTTTTGACTGAGCCACACATTCAAATTATGTGAAATTCCAAAAGACAGTGCTAGACCACCAAGTAGAAATTTTAGTGTATATATTTGAGAACTTTTGCATAACATACCCCACTGGCTGCTTCAAGAATATGAGGATTATGAGAGGAGGCTTTATTAAAGAGATTTATTCAGAAAGATCATTTCCTTCATCCCAAATCCAGCAAGGGGGACTTTTGAAGAAACACTAGTTTCTTGTACAACAAGAACTGTACAGGTGTTTCTTGCATTTGGGGCTCACGTGGTGGCCTGGGCAGTAGGATCACCTGCCTTCGCAGAGTTTGTTAGGGCAAAAGATATCATAGACCTTCCTGTGGGACCAAGTGGGACCATGTAGGAAAGAGGGCTGACCTGGAGCCACTCTAAATTCAGCCCAGGAGTGAGGGCACCCCAGCAGCTAGAGTTTCCAGAAATCCAGAGACTAAGGAAGAGTGAGCAGTCAGCTGAAGGAAAGTGAGTATCATTAAAGTACCCATAAACAGAGGGGCCATATAGTCCCGGCCCCTACTTTGATTTTGGCAGGGTGATAAACTGACAAGCAGTTGCACATAAAGGGGAGAATAAGAAAAGAGATCAATATTCCCCCAATCCCTGCAGAGACTAGCGGGCAGCGGGACCTAGCTGGCATAGGGAAGGAGATTTAATGTTATAACCAGGTTGGAGTTTCTTTTATTTCCAGACTGCAAACTTGAATTCTTTTGGGACTTTGAAGTGGTTGCTTGAGCAGAAACGTCTACCCAAGGATCTACTCAAGTGTTCATCTGAAGACAGGGAGGATGAATCCACTGAATGCATTTTAAGGGGCAACAGAAGAGAAAAATAAAATTGACGTTTGATCAGGTCCCACAGCTGCACCAGCTCAGAGTATGGATTATATATGCTTAGGTCGAAACAGTAAAGAGTAACGGTCTATTCGCTTGATGTTACATGTACTCCAGACTTGGAGGTAGGAGCGTTTAGAAAAGGAAAGAAAATATTTACTTGCCCAGAGTGCAGGGGTGTTAGGCTTCAGAAGATTGACTCATCAAATAAAAATACAATGAATACTTGAAAGAAAATACCCCATAAGATTTTCAGAGTTCTCAAGTGTCCATTAGTCTTTTGTTCATGGTTGAAAGCAACTTTCGCACATGATTACTGTATTCCCCACAGTTATGACTTATCTTCAGACACCCCATAACAAACAATCAGGAGAAAGAAATGGTTTCCCTTAGGGAGCCCAGGCTTATGGGACATATTCAAGGTTTTGTTATCTGGGGGACCAACTTTCAGACAGGATGGTCATGTTATTTTTAGCTTATGTCAGGGTACAAAGTGATTTTTCTTCTTGACTAGAGAATAAGAACTGCTTAGTCCTATTAGAAAGAGGGGAAAGTATGCATTTTTGCTTCTCCTTCCTTGCAAACATGATTCTTCAATCCATTATGGTGTTGCTGAGATGTGAAGTAAAAAACCAGAAGTTGAGCATCTTTTTATGAAATACTAAAATTATGGATTTTAGTTAAAGTCTGAGTTGAATTGTTGCTTGTGCCTCTGTTACCAAGATCTATGTGATTTTCACCTGACTGGAGAACATTAGTAAATTTTGTAACCCTTCAAGTGAAAATAATTTATAAGCTTCAAATAATCACTCTCCTCAAAGGTGCCTTTGTTTTCTTCATGTCCTTGGTAACAGCAAAAACAACAATTAAAGGCAGAGGTGGGGCAGGCTGAGGGGGCTGCTTCCTACAGGTAGCTCTACAGTTGCCTAGTTGATCAAGAAAGAAAAATTAGAGATAAGTGAGGATATGTGGATGTAAACAGCACCTGTATTTCTATGAATATTTGTGTAGATACCCCCCCCCAATATAATTCTCTTGTGTGGAAGAAAAAAAAAAAAACAAAGCAACAGGTGAATCTGAAGATCGGGATGCTGTATCATGTAAACCGACATATATTCCAACCAGTGCTCCTCTAAAGTCTCCATTAAATTACCTCAGTAAGAGAGGATAGTTAACCCATGTTTCTGGGAGTCTGAAGCATAGGCCAAGGCCACCAGAAGCAAATATGTATTTCTCTTGAACATTCATTTGATATTTGCAGTTTACTCTATAACATATCTGTACTTATTTAATTTGAAAATATAACCTTCTAAGTCTTTTAAATGCATTCTTTTGAATGCATTTTAAGGGGCACTGGAAGAGAAAAATAGGATTGACATTTGATCAGGTCCCACAGCTGCACCAGCTCAGAGTATGGATTATATATGCTTAGGTTGAAACAGTAAAGAGTAACGGTCTGTTTGCTTGATGTTACTTACATGTACTCCAGACTTGGATGTAGGAACATTGAACCGGGAGGATGAGCCAGGTATGTCCTGAGACTTGGGGGGCTGATATCCCCAGTCCTCGGCAGGCAGAGCAAGGAACTGGCATTTCTGACTGTTGCTGTGCAAGGCTCTGTCTGGCTGTCTTCTGGCCAGTCCTTCCTTGCAGTTGAGAAGGCCCGGGGGAGCCTGGAGCCTGGCTGGCCTTGCTCTGCCAGACTCTGTCTGCTTGTAATTAGCGACTGTACTAGGTTGGCAGTGGGTATGGTAGGTGGAAAAACTAGAAAAGACAAAGACATACACCTTAGTTTAAGAATCCCAGACAAAGGAGGATATGATGATCATGAGAAAGTGTAGCCTTCCTATGGTTCGGTCTGGAGCTCTTAAAAACACCACTGTTTTGGTTTAAATTTCCTTTTCCGTGGAACAGAGATTGGAATACCTGGTCCTTCTCCTTTTGGCTTATTTGTCAAAAGAATGATTCAGCTCAGGGCTGTAAAGAACAGTGTGTGCTGTTTGGAGACAGATAGCATGAGCAGTAAATACAAAGCAGGCTCATTTGCCAGATCGTCCTCAAAGTGATTTAAGATATGGCCAGTCTCATTCTCCTTAGCCCTATTATGGTGAATGTTTCACAAACTCCACTAATTAAAATGGAAAGGGTGGTTGTTTCCCTAGTATTGTTAAAATGGTAATTCACCTGGCCATGATGTTTTATAATAACAACTCTATAAATCAGCATGAGAGTTCAGGGAGAGGCAAAGTCTTATCCTGAGGGAATCTGACTTATATACTCATTATTAAAGTGAGAGAGTCAGGTAATCCACATGACAGGATTTGAATGAAGGGAGACAATCCTCATGGGCTTGGGCAGGACTCTGGTGGGGGGGACTGAGCATTATTCTCAAAGGTTGGCAGGAATCCAGAGTAGGGGGTAGATGGCAGTCCAGGCTGGCAGGTGGAATAGAGTAGGCAAAGCTCAGAGGACTGTCTTTGAGCCCTCCCCCACCTGGCCCCTTGCTGTAATGAGCCTCTCTTTCATGATAATCCTATTCATGTATTGTCTGCCTGTGTCATCAGGCTTTTGCATTGCACCTTAACGTCTCTGTGTGTGTATTTGAAGGGGTGATATTTAACAGAGGAGAGTTTGGTTTCAAATAGAAGCCTGAATTCTTTCAGGGCATAGGCCTTGACTTTTGAAACCCCACAAAATCTTTCATAATGGAACTCATAGTGTTTAAAATATCCTCGTTGGGCTGAATGGACCCATATTCATTTTAACATGTTCTTCTTGAAGGACATGTTGATGAGAACGTCACAAATTGTTGAAGATGGCATATAGTGGGGTAGGTTAATGACATTTCAAAAAGGGTTTTCTTTCCAGAAATTTTTTGTTGTTTAGTTACAGTAAAAGTGGTTGGTTTAGTAAGTCAATTTTCATGGGCTTTCTAGGACAGTTTATTATTTATCTATTTTTCATTTTTATTTATGTTTTTTTAATGTTTATTTATTTTTGAGAGGCAGCATGAGAGCAGGGGAGGGGTAGAGAAAGAGGTAAAGAGAGGATCTGAAGCAGACTCCAAGCTGTCAGTGCAGAGCCCAGTGTGGGGTTCAAACCCACGAACCATGAGATCATGACCTGAGTTGAAGTCAGACGCTTAACTGACTCAGCCACCCAGGCGCCCCTATGACAGTTTAAATAATCAAAACTGTATTAGTTTGCTAAGGCTCTCATAACAAAATATCAAAGATTGAGTGGCTAAAACAATAGAAATTTATTTCCTCACAGTTCTGGAGACTTGAAGTCCAAGATCAAGGTGTCATCAGGGGCTGGTTTCCTCTGAGGGCTGAGGGAAGGATGTGTTCCAGGCCTCTCTCTCTCTGGTTTGTAGGTGGCCATCCTCTTGCTGTCCCTATGTGCACAAGTGGCCCTGGCATCCCTCCCTGTGTCCTTATTACTTTTTGTAAGAACACCAGATTGGATTAGGGCTCACCCTAAGGGCCTCATTTTAACTTCGTTCCTTTTGTAAAGGCCCTGTCTTCAAATGTAGCCACATTCTAAGGTTTGGGGGTGGTTAGGGCTACAACATACAAATTTTAGGGGGACACAGTTCAGCCTGTGACAGTACTATATCCATACTGCACTGTACACACACACACACACACACACACACACGTGTACACACACACAATTTTTACAAATAGACACACATCATTGAGTTCGTGATGCAGATGGAAAACACTTGATATTTTATTAAGTTACAGAATCATAGATTCTGTAGAAGAAAATCTCACCACATCCCTCTGAGTCCTTTCCTTTGCTTTCAGAGAGTATGGATGTCTAAGCCATTTCGGGGAGCTTTCATGCGAATGCAATGGACCGAGACAGTGTAATGCAGACCCACGTAAAAGTAGCTGCCTCCTATGAACATGTTGATGTCACTGTCAGCTTTCCTTTCTTGCAGAGGACTGCCTTTACTGTGAGATTATCTCTTTGTCCCTTGGAAGGTGCTTAAAATGACTTTTTGCTTATGGAATGATAATTATTAATAATAGTCGTTTTCAAAAAATGTCCTTATTTGGCAAAATAAAAATATTGGCAGTCCTGTCTTGCAGATCCATAAATTCTAGCTGGTCTCCAGAAAACATTCCCCAGAGACTGGAGCCCGTTTTAGAAGATTATGGTGTTTCCTCTCTGTGACTTTAAATGCAATCCACAAGAAGGCTCTGGAAGCTTGGGAATAGTAACTTGTAATGGACTTCTGCTGAAATGAGGTTGGCTAATGACAGGGACAACAGAAGGTGAAGCTGGTCAAAAGGAGAGCTTGTGAAGCAATCAGTGTGTCTCCAGGACTGGTGGAGGTAAGGGGACCCAAGCCAGGGCTGCACCAGTATTCCCCTCCCCCC